>NW_025534366.1:132500-215865 GCF_020615455.1 Coregonus clupeaformis | reverse complement strand
AGAAGAGATGGAGAGAGAGAGAGGGACAGAGACACTTAACATTGGTACATTCAGAAACTACTCTCACCTACACTAACCATGTACTTGGCAAACAAACCGTCGCCCACTTTGAGTAAGAAATCATGAATGTATTTACGTGAAATGCCTGGGTTCGCCGGGGATCTCTCGGTGGACAGGGCAGACTTGGAAAGGGGGTTGGGCCTTTTCGCGGCACGCTGGTAAGGCTCTGATTGTCCGAAATGGTTCCAACAGTCTTCTACTGTTGTCCTTCTTCGTAGTTGTCTGGTATCCGGTGACTTGTCGTGTAGTCCTTAACAGAACTACAGAATTGATTTTCCTTCCATTCACTCTTGAAGTTGCTTCTTTGAAGATAGGCTAGCCAGCCGTATCGATGGTTCCCCAGTGGGGTGATGAGAGTAGTGTAATACAATGGTTTGAGAAGAGTAGCAGGATGGTCCTACTTCAATTAGCTTTTGAAGATACTTTACTTAGGACAGCTAATCAGCCAAACCAGTGATCGTCTGGGAGGTGAGTTTATCGTCTTCACCTCGTGTTGAGATTCAAAGTTCAAACCATTTTAAACATGTAGCTGCCGCTTCACGCTTTTCTGGTCTAATGTGTTCATTCGTAACCCATCATTTATACATTCTGTTTGAAAGGGGCGGTTCTGGCAGGCTGGCACGCTTTCTGACCTCACTTCGGGGCGGTGACCACTCACTGTGCAAAGTTATGTAAAACAATTATCTCTTATAACATCCCTCTCTTAACAAAAACACCTACATCATTTTTCATATTACATGCACAACGCATAGTATGGAGACTTCATATATGTAGTGGGTATACTTTTCAAGTTACAGTATTTCCTTTATAACGTTTTTAATGACATCACAAAATAACAACCAAAATGACCTTAGAGTCCTATAGATCGCCTTTGACCATTCCCCACGTTCTACGTTATAAATATTGTTCCAGAATTCGCTTTGAACGTGTTAGAGTTTCAGAGGGAAAAAGTCTGTTGATACAAAGAACATTCCTTTGGTGAATCTTGAGAGGGAGAGCCTGGATCTTCTCCCTTGATTTAGAACAGGACGTGAGTTGTTAATCTCCACTAGTTCTTTCCTTCCCCCTCTACGGGTGAGAAGGGGTCTGATTGAAGTTATTCATTGCAAATCTGATCTGACCTATTTGGATTCTCGTAGACAGTCATGACAATACGCAGACACCCATTACTGCTTCTATCCTCCTCTTCCTGAAGATTTTCCAGGTACACCAGGTGACTTGTTAAAATCAAGGTATATTTGCATATCAAGGCAATGTGTAATGCAAGCTTTGGATTTTACTTGGATTCAGTACATGGAATGCAATTCGTTTCAGATCAATGGTTGTCCTAGTTTTGTGTTTATATCCCAAGACATATTTCTCTATTTTTTTTTTAACTCAGTCCAAAAACAAATTCCTGGGCCAAAAGCTCAGTCAGACTCGCCAAGATACCACCATCCATTCAGCTTATATCGTATCGATCCAATAGTTTCAACACAGATATGCATTGAGGACCCAGACTGCTTAATGAGTGTCTTAATGCTCTACTGTAGCATCCCAATGGCCTGTAGCTCTAACTACACAAGCTGATAATAATCTCTAATCGGCCATGACGTTTAAACAGGCGTGAACGGATATCTCCCAGACCCAGCTTAGGAATCAGGACTTAGTCTCTACAGCAATAACACTGATTGTAGATTTGCCTTAAAGCCTCAGCCCTTTAGAAGGTCTCAGTTATTCAGACGGAAGACAGTCTTTACAGGTGCAATCTCAAATCTGGGAGTCTGTTCAATCCCAGATTGTAGCTTTAATGGGCCCATAGACGTTATCAGGCAGCTTCTCATCACAACATTCACTTGGCAGTTCTATGATTGGATGTGTGTAGAGTTAGAGTTACATTTATTAAAGTGTCACTCCACAATGATTAATTGACAATACAAAATACAGATAGAAACCACACACTCAAATAGAGTTTTGAGACACTAAAAACAATCATAGTCAAGCATGGTACAGTATTTCCTTTCCTGTCATCTATAATATGTGACATCATCTATACATTATTGGTATCAGTTATTATGTCATCTATACACATGTATGGAAAAACAAAAAACAAAGTACAATAGATAAAAGGACACTTAAAAAGAAAAAAATGTTTATCTGTGTAAGAGAGAGTGACTCTGACTACAGTATAGTTGTAGAGAGATGGGGACCCCATGAATCAACCCAGGGCTCCCCAACAGGTAGAGGTAACAGTGGCAGGACAACACATGGATAATAATAAAAAAAAACTCATAATCTACTGTAGGGTAGTCTAAGTACCTGACTGTTATTGCATTTATCAATAGTTAAGAAGACACCAACAGGTTAGCCCAGTGCTTCTTAATTATTTTCTGTTACGCCCCCCCTAGGAAGAAGTAAACATTTCGCGCCCCCCAACTCTCCGCCGCGACTGTAAATAGTATCATTTGTCTATAAAATTGTTATAAGTACACCTCTGCATAACATTGTATCCTTATTAACATTAAAGAAAAGAAAAAAAGAAAAAAGAAAAAAATATAGATAAACTTACAACAAAGAATAACTTTATTTAAATAGTTTTTTAGTCTGTAACAGAAAATACTTAAAGTGCATCAATTTGCCTGAAATTTTAACTGTAAATTTTTTTGGACCATTTGATACTGAAAAATAAAATAAAATATAATCAATAAATAATAATAAATTCAAATTGATCAGCAACATTAACTCAGGAGCACAATATATGAAACACTTTGACCTATAAAACAAAAACACTCTACACTCAGCCAGAATTCACTCAGTGTCTGTGATGTGAACCTCAGTCTCAATGTGGAGTCAGACGTCATATCAATGAACTGGTCCTCCTCTGCAGAGCTGAAACCAGTTGGAGCTGGTGCATTGAAAGGATCTCTCACCCAGTCATATTGGGAACTGTTTTCAGGGAAGTACTTTTTAAAGAATCCCATCAGTGATGAAATATGCTCCTTAATATATGGAATCACTGAGGTGGCATCATAGTCAGTAGTGTCAACAAATTCATGCAGGTTCTCGAATGAATCAGTATTTCCTTCATCAAGTCGCCTGCCCTACATTGCAAGCTTTCGAGTGAAAGAGCTGATCTTGTCTGTGACCTGAGGGAGGTGTTTATCTTTCCCTTGAAGCTGTAGATTTAGTTTATTTAGCTTTCCAAATATGTCACTCAGGTAGGCCAGTTTTGCCAGGAAGTTCTCATCACTAAATTTTTCTGCGAGGTCATACTTGTGCTCCTGCTCCGAAAACATTCTTATCTGCTCTTTGAGTTCAAAAACTCGGGACAAGACTTTTCCTCGTGACAGCCACCTTGCTTGACTGTGAAACAGCACAGCTTGATGTTCAGCTCACATCTCCTCACAGATAGCAGAGAAGACTCTTGTTTTTAGTGGTCTGGTCTTTATAAAATTGACTACACCTACAATGTCAGTCATAACCTCACTTAATTCAGAGGAAAGGTGCCTTGATGCCAGTGCTTCTCTGTGTATAACACAGTGTGTCCACTCAGCATTAGGTGAGGCCTTCTTGATGAGTGCCCAAAGTCCTTTTCTCATCCCTGCCATGGTCTGTGCACCATCACTGCAAACACCAATGCAGTTCTCCCACTTTAGCCATTCTCAGTCAGGAAGCAGTCCAGCATTTTGAATAGCTCTTCAGCTGTGGCTCTGTCTCTGACATATTTACAAAAAAGTAGATCCTCACACAGGGAGTTTGTCATGTCAAAACGTACATAAGCGATAAACAAACAGTCTTTGTTGCTGTCAGTTGCTTCATCGAACTGTAAGGCAAAACGTTTGTCTTTGAGTTTATCTACCAGCTGTTCTTTAAGATCGTTAGCAATGTCATTTATACGTCTGGCGACAGTGTCATTGGACAGAGGGATAGTTTTTATTTTTGCAGCACTTGCATCATCCAGCATGACAGAGACCATGTCTAATGCTGCAGGCAGTATCAGCTCCTCTGCTATGGAGTGTTTTTTTTGTTGCACTGAGCAATTTGGTACGCCACCTTATATGATGCTAACAGTGCTCGCTGGTTTACTGAAGTACCATTCACAAAGCGGGGACGATTGTTGGCAATATTCGACACGTTTTCGCTGAAAAAAACTCAGCGGCTTATCAGCGTGATTGGGGTGTAATGTCTTTAAGTGACGCCTTTATTTATTTGGCTTCATGCTGTCCGCTGCCAACATTTTTAGACACAGTAAACATACCGGTCTTTCCTCGTCTCCCACCGTAGTCACAGTGAAGCCAAGCGCTACATACGCTTCGTCATATTTCCTCGTCTTAGCTTTCGGGAGACTTACGTTTGTCTCATTATCTCCGTCTCTCTCCGCCTTTCTTTTCATCCCTGTTAAATATTTTTCCATGGTGTCTCTTAAGGGTTTGTTATCTGCACTTCATATCTCCTGCTCTGTGCTGTGTGCTCTTGTTCGGTGCAAAAAAACCCTACTCCCTGCGGCAAAAAAAAGCATGTTCCCCGGGGTCACATGCGGCCCCCTGGCATCGCTCCGAGCCCCCCCAGGGGGGCGCGCCCCACTATTTGAGAAGGACTGGGTTAGCCTAACTGAAGCAGGGAGACAGCAATAGAAAACTCAGTAGATACCTGGAGAAAACATTAGAAACTAGAGACCTGTAGAAACCAGTAGAAACCTTAGTAAAAAGTAGTACAAACCTGAGTCTTTCCTACAATGCCTAAATAAATGAAAAACATAAATACCTTATTTACATAAGTATTCAGACCCTTTACTATGAGACTCGAAACTGAGCTCAGGAGCATCCTGTTTCCATTGATCATCCTTGAGATGTTTCTACAACTTGATTAGAGTCCACCTGTGGTAAATTAAATTGATTGGACATGATTTGGAAAGGCACACACCTGTCTATATAAGTTCCCACAGTTGACAGTGCATGTCAGAACAAAAACCAAGCCATGAGGTCAAAGGAATTGTCCGTAGAGCCAGGATTGTGTCGAGGCACAGATCTGGGGAAGGGTACCAAAAAATTTCTGCTGCGTTGAAGGTCCCCAAGAACACAGTGGCCTCCATCATTCTTAAATGGAAGAAGTTTGGAACCACCAAGACTCTTCCTAGAGCTGGCCGCCTGGCCAAACTGAGCAATCGGGGGAGAGTGACCAAGAACCCGATGGTCACTCTGACAGAGCTCCAGAGTTCCTCTGTGGAGATGGGAGAAGCTTCCATAAGGACAACCATCTCTGCAGCACTCCACCAATCAGGCCTTTATGGTAGAGTAGCCAGACGGAAGCCGCTCCTCAGTAAAAGGCACTTGACAGCCCTTTGCCAAAAGGCACCTAAAGACTCTCAGACCATGAGAAACAAGATTCTCTGGTCTGATGAAACCAAGATTGAAATATTTGGCCTGAATGCCAAGCGTCATGTCTGGAGGAAACCTGGCACCATCACTACGGTGAAGAATGTTGGGGGCAGCATCATGCTGTTTGGATGTTTTTCAGCGGCAGACACTGCGAGACTACTCAGGATCGAGGGAAAGATGAACGGGCCAAAGTACAGAGAGAGCCTTGATGAAAACCTGCTCCAGAGTGCTCAGGACCTCAGACAGGGGCGAAGGTTCACCTTCCAACAGGACAACGACCCTAAGCACACAGCCAAGACAATGAAGGAGTGGCTTCGGAACAAGTCTCTGAATGTCCTTGAGTGGCCCAGCCAGAGCCCGGACTTGAACCCGATCTAACATCTTTGGAGAGTCTTTTTGCTTGGGGTAAAAGCTGTTCAAGAGCCTGTTGGTATCAGACTTGGTGCACCGGTACCGCCTGCTGTGCGGAAGCAGAGAGAATAGTCTATGGCTTGGGTGGTTGGAGTCTTTAATGATTTTCCGGGCCTTCCTTCCACAACGCCTGATATAGATGTCCTGGATGGCAGGGAGCTCGGCCCCAGTGATGTACTGGGCTGTCTGCCCCACCCTCTGTAGCGCCATGCAATCGACGGCGGTGCTATTGCCATACCAGGCAGTGATGCAGCCAGTCAATATGCTCTCAATGGTACAGCTGTATTTGAGGATTTGAGGGCCCATGCCAAACTTTTTCAACCTCCTGAAGGGGAAGAAGCACTGTCGCGTCTTCTTCACGACTGTGCGTGTGTGTTTGGACCATTTTAAGTATTTAGTGATTTGGACACAGAGGAACTTGAAGCTCTCGACCTGCTACACTGCAGGCGCGTCGACGTGGATGGGGTTGTGCTCGCCCCCCTGTTTCCTGTAGTCCACGGTCAGCTCCTTGGTCTTACTGACGTTGAGAGAGAGGTTGTTGTTCTGGCACCACACTGCCTGGTCACTGACCTCCTCCCTGTAGGCTGACTCATCGTCGCCGGTGATCAGGCCTACCACCGTTGTGTCGTCAGTAAACTTGATGATGTTGTTGGAGTCGTGCGTGGCCACGTAAGTCGTGGGTGAACAGGGAGTACAGGAGCGGACTAAGCACACACCCCTGTGGGGCCCCTGTGTTGAGGGTCAGTGTGGTGGGGGTGATGTTGTCTACCCCACCACCTGGGGTCGGCACGTCAGGAAGTCCAGGATCCAGTTGCAGAGGGAGATGTTCAGACCCAGAGTCCTAAGCCTGGTGACGAGCTTGGTGGGGACAATGGTGTTGAATGCTGAGCTGTAGTCAATGAACAGCATTCTCACATAGGTATTCCTCTTATCTAGGTGGGTGAGGGCAGTGTGGAGAGCAATTGAGATTGCGTCATCTATGGATCTGTTGGGGTGGTATGCAAATTGGAGTGGGTCTAGGGTGTCTGGGATGGTGAAGTTAATGTGCACCATAACCAGCTTTTTTTTTTTTCACCTTTATTTAACCAGGTAAGCCAGTTGAGAACAGGTTCTCATTTACAACTGCGACCTGGCCAAGATAAGCAAAGCAGTGCAATAAAAACAACACAGAGTTACATATGGGGTAAAAACATAAAGTCAAAATACAACAGAAAATATATATACAGTGTGTGCAAATGTAGCAAGTTATGGAGGTAAGGCAATAAATAGGCTATAGTGCAAAAATAATTACAATAGTATTAACACTGGAATGCTAGATGTGCAAGAGATTATGTGCAAATAGAGATACTGGGGGTGCAAAAGAGCAAAATAAATAACAATATAGGGATGAGGTAGTTGGGTGGGCTAATTTCAGATGGGCTGTGTACAGGTGCAGTGATCGGTAAGGTGCTCTGACAACTGCTGCTTAAAGTTATTGAGGGAGATAAGAGTCTCCAGCTTCAGAGATTTTTGCAATTCGTTCCAGTCATTGGCAGCAGAGAACTGGAAGGAATGGCGGCCAAAGGAGGTGTTGGCTTTGGGAATGACCAGTGAGATATACCTGCTGGAGCGCAGACTACGGGTGGGTGCTGCTATGGTGACCAATGAGCTAAGATAAGGCGGGGATTTGCCTAGCAGTGATTTATAGATGGCCTGGAGCCAGTGGGTTTGACGACGAACATGTAGTGAGGACCAGCCAACAAGAGCGTACAGGTCACAGTGGTGGGTAGTGTATGGGGCTTTGGAGACAAAACGGATGGCACTGTGATAGACTACATCCAATTTGCTGAGTAGAGTGTTGGAGGCTATTTTGTAAATGACATCGCCGAAGTCAAGGATCGGTAGGATAGTCAGTTTTACGAGGGCATGTTTGGCAGCATGAGTGAAGGAGGCTTTGTTGCGAAATAGGAAGCCGATTCTAGATTTAACTTTGGATTGGAGATTCTTTATGTGAGTCTGGAAGTTGAGTTTACAGTCTAACCAGACACCTAGGTATTTGTAGTTGTCCACATACTCTAGGTCAGACCCGTCGAGAGTGGTGATTCTAGTCGGGTGGGCGGGTGCCAGCAGCGTTCGATTGAAAAGCATGCATTTAGTTTTACTAGTGTTTAAGAGCAGTTGGAGGCTACTGAAGGATTGTTGTATGGCATTGAAGCTCGTTTTGAGGTTTGTTAACACAGTGTCCAATGAAGGGCCAGATGTATACAAAATGGTGTCGTCTGCGTAGAGGTGGATCTGAGAGTCACCAGCAGCAAGAGCGACATCATTGATATACACGGAGAAAAGTGTCGGCCCAAGAATTGAACCCTGTGGCACCCCCATAGAGACTGCCATAGGTCCAGACAACAGGCCCTCCGATTTGACACACTGAACTCTATCTGAGAAGTAGTTGGTGAACCAGGCGAGGCAGTCATTTGAGAAACCAAGGCTATTTAGTCTGCCAATAAGAATGCGGTGGTTGACAGAGTCGAAAGCCTTGGCCAGGTCGATGAAGACGGCTGCACAGTACTGTCTATTATCAATCGCGGTTATAATATCGTTTAGGACCTTGAGCGTGGCTGAAGTGCACCCATGACCAGCTCGGAAACCGGATTGCATAGCGGAGAAGGTACGGTGGTATTCGAAAATGGTCGGTGATCTGTTTGTTAACTTGGCTTTCAAATACTTTCGAAAGGCAGGGCAGGATGGATATAGGTCTGTAGCAGTTTGGATCTAGAGTGTCACCCCCTTTGAAGAGGGGGATGACCGCGGCAGCTTTCCAATCTCTGGGCATCTCAGACGTTATGAAAGAGAGGTTGAACAGACTAGTAATAGGGGTTGCGACAATTTCGCGGCTAGTTTTAGAAAGAAAGGGTCCAGATTGTCTAGCCCAGCTGATTTGTAGGGGTCCAGATTTTGCAGCGCTTTCAAAACATCAGCTGTCTGAATTTGTGTGAAGGAGAAGCGGGGGGGGGCATGGGCAAGTTGCAGCAGAGGGTGCAGAGTTGGTGGCCGGGGTAGTGGTAGCCAGATGGAAAGCATGGCCAGCTGTAGCAAAATGCTTGTTGAAATTCTCGATTATTGTAGATTTATCGGTGGTGATAGTGTTTCCTAGCCTCAGTGCAGTGGTTACATAAGTGAGTGCTACAGGGCGGTAGTCATTGTGGCATGAAGCCTTAGAGTTATTGGGGACAGGAATGATGGTGGTCATCTTAAAACATGTGGTGATTACAGACTGGGACAAGGAGAGGTTGAAAATAACCGTGAATATGCCTGCCAGCTGTTCTGCGCATGCTCTGAGAACGTGCCCTGGAATACTGTCGGGCCCCGCGGCCTTGCGGGTGTTGACCTGATTAAAGACCTTCCTCATATTGGCCTCGGAGAGCGAGATCCCCCAATCCTCTGGGTCGGTGATGGCCCTCACACCCGGCACGATGTTGTTGTTGTCAAAGCGTGCATAAAATGCATTGAGTTTGTCTGGTAGAGAGGCATTGTTCGGTAGATCAAGGTTGGGTCTTTCTTTGTAATCCGTAATGGACTGTAGCCCCTGCCGCATGCAGCGGGCGTCGGAGCCTGTGTGATATGATACCACGTTATTCCTATATTGTCCTTTGGCTCGTTTGATGACTCTGCGGAGGTCATATTGGGACTTCTTGTACTTATTCCTGTCCTCGGCCGTAGCCTCAGGGTTGTCTACGATAACTCTGCGTGTGGTAGCCCTGTCCTTTAGTTCAGCGCCAACTTCTGTGTTAATCCAGGGCTTTTGATTGGGGAAGCAGTGAACCCTAACCGTGGGGACAATGTCGCCGATACATTTTCTAATGAAGCCGGTGACAGAGGTGGTTAGCTAGTCAATGTTATCGGCGGAGTCTCTAAACATATTCCAATCAGTGCTAGCAATGCAGTCCTGTAGCATAATCAGGAAGCAGGAGGTAGCAGGAGTACGGAGGCATGATCTTATTTGCCGAATGGCAGACGAGGGAGTGCCTTGTATGCTTGCTTGTGGGTAGAATAACAGTGGTCTAGGACTTTATCGCCCCTAGTGGCTTTGGAGACGTGTTGATGGACATTGGGCATCACGTGTCTTATTGACGCAGAATTAAAATCGCCTGCAACCAGAAAAGCAGCCTCTGGATGTAGGTTTTCTTGCTTGTTTATAGCCTTGTACAATTCGTTAAGTGTCAGTTTATAATTTTTTTATCCTGAGGTGGAATGTATACAACAGTCACGATAACAGCTGAAAACTCCCTCGGGAGGTAGAACGGTCGGCATTTGACCATCAGGTATTCCAAGATGGGTGAACAGTGGGTCGACACTTACACCGCGCTGGAGTTAGCACACCAGTTGGCGTTGATGTAGAAGCAAACCCTTCCCCCCCTCGATTTCCCAAACTGCACTGTCCTGTCCGCCCGGTGAATGGAGAATCCATCGAGTTGGGTAGCCATGGGGGGTATCTTGTCCGAGAGCAATGTTTCAGAAAAGCAAAGAATATTGCAGTTTCGAGAGTCCGGTTGGTAGCAAATTGGCCAGTAGAATGGAGGGAAGAGGTAGCGGATACATTTTGTGAAGATAAAGTACAAATAAACAACAAAATAATCACAAATAGCAAAGTTGGGCCGGAGCTTGCAAAATGGTGGCCAACCAGTACGACGCCATTTCACATGTCTTGAAACAAACGCAGGTAGGCATGACAACATAAAAACTCAAACACACAAACACTCATACAGACACAAACATACGCTCATACACATGCACAAACGCACACACAGCCATCTGTAACCTAGTCATACCCTATTGATGCCTCTGAACTCTGCCGACTCCATAGTCCTCTAACTGTATCCGAGGAGGCTTGAGATGCTGAAGGAGCTGAGATGTCCTCCACACACTACCTCAAGGACTAACTCAGAGCGCTTTCCCTCACTTTAACCAGCAGCTTGCTCCACTGCACAATACTAATGTGTTACCTCAGTCACACAGGTAAAATAAGAGACAGGCATCCGCCTAGGGCTTCTCTCTACCCCCCAGCCTTAATGCTGCATAGTAGATGGTGTGTGAGGACTGTTAAATACTCCTATATGTGACTGCTCTCTCTCCTCTTCTGTTGTCTAGGGAGACTGTGACTTTCACATCCCCTTCAGTCCCTCTAAGAAGGACAATCTCTTCTCTTCTCTTCTCTTCTCTTCTCCTTTCTTTTTGTTTCTTTCCATTTATTCTCCTCTCCTCAACTGACAGATGAAGCTCTAAAAACGAACTCACTGACCTGGCTCGGAAGAGCAGAGTGACCACAGTCAATTCTCAGACTGTGAGTTGTCCATTACAGACACCTTCTCTTCTGGGCTGCCAGAACTGCTTATCACACACACACACAAACGCACACACACACACACACACACACACATGCATGCATTTACCCACACACACATGCTCATGCACACAAGTGACCACAAATGGTCATTCTCTCCAGCACTTGACTGATGCCTCACTGAAAGAGAGAGGGGGATGAATGAAGTGCTCACCATTAAAAAGGAGAGAGAAAGAAAGCGAGGGATGATTTACTGGGCCTGGATGAGAGAGACGTAGAGAGATGGGTCCTGGCCTGTGTCCAGTCACTGCCACACTCTCACAGTCATCTGAAGAGGCGAGAGCTACAGTATAGAGAACAGCCTCACAATTTAACGTACAGTAATTCAATATGAAAGAAGCTTTTTGAATTGAACTTCCATTTTCCACCCACTGTGGTTAAACATGTCTTGCACATTGAGCCTGAGGGTAACCAACCAGATCCTCCGTGATTGACAAAGTTCATGTCTTCACTTAGCACCAACCCACACACCCACACAGTGAATAACATTCCCATTTACACACTGCTGCTTGGTTAGCATGCCTTGTCTGCAATGCTGTGATGCCCAGGCATGCTGCTAACCTGTAGTGACTCTCACTGGGAGGCTACTGTATAGGTGGGACTCTTCAAGGCTGCTATTAGAGGGTGGGACGAGTTTTGGCCTTGAGAGAAGGGGAGGGGTAGAGGAGAGAGAGTGAAATTGTGGGATAGAGAGAGGAGGGAGATAGGAGAGAGAGAGAGATTTAGGAAGTGTGTGGGGCCATGGGGGCTGATTAAGATCTCTGCACTGCATTATCAAATCAAATCAAATCAAATCAAATTGTATTGGTCACATGCGCCGAATACAACAGGTGCAGACATTACAGTGAAATGCTTACTTACAGCCCTTAACCAACAGTGCATTTATTTTAAACAAAAAAAGTAAGAATAAAACAACAACAAAAAAAGTGTTGAGAAAAAAGAGCAGAAGTAAAATAAAGTGACAGTAGGGAGGCTATATATACAGGGGGGTACCGTTGCAGAGTCAATGCGCGGGGCACCGGCTAGTTGAGGTAGTTGAGGTAATATGTACATGTGGGTAGAGTTAAAGTGACTATGCATAAATACTTAACAGAGTAGCAGCAGCGTAAAAAGGATGGGGTGGGGGGCAGTGCAAATAGTCCGGGTAGCCATGATTAGCTGTTCAGAGTCTTATGGCTTGGGGGTAGAAGCTGTTGAGAAGTCTTTTGGACCTAGACTTGGCACTCCGGTACCGCTTGCCGTGCGGTAGCAGAGAGAACAGTCTATGACTAGGGTGGCTGGAGTCTTTGACAATTTTGAGGGCCTTCCTCTGACACCGCCTGGTATAGAGGTCCTGGATGGCAGGAAGCTTTGCCCCAGTGATGTACTGGGCCGTACGCACTACCCTCTGTAGTGCCTTGCGGTCAGAGGCCAAGCAGTTGCCATACCAGGCGGTGATGCAACCTGTCAGGATGCTCTCGATGGTGCAGCTGTAGAATTTTTTGAGGATCTGAGGACCCATGCCAAATCTTTTTAGTCTCCTGAGGGGGAATAGGCTTTGTCGTGCCCTCTTCACGACTGTCTTGGTGTGTTTGGACCATGATAGTTCGTTGGTGATGTGGACACCAAGGAACTTGAAGCTCTCAACCTGTTCCACTACAGCCCCGTCGATAGAATGGGGGCGTGCTCAGTCCTCTTTTTTTCCCTGTAGTCCACAATCATCTCCTTTGTCTTGGTCACGTTGAGGGAGAGGTTGTTGTCCTGGCACCACACGGCCAGATCTCTGACCTCCTCCCTATAGGCTGTCTCATCGTTGTCGGTGATCAGGCCTACCACTGTTGTGTCGTCGGCAAACTTAATGATGGTGTTGGAGTCGTGCCTGGCCATGCAGTCATGGGTGAACAGAGAGTACAGGAGGGGGACTGAGCACGCACCCCTGAGGGGCCCCGTGTTGAGGATCAGTGTGGCAGATGTGTTGTTACCTACCCTTACCACCTGGGGGCGGCCCGTCAGGAAGTCCAGGATCCAGTTGCAGAGGGAGGTGTTTAGTCCCAGGATCCTTAGCTTAGTGATGAGCTTAGAGGGCACTATGGTGTTGAATGCTGAGCTGTAGTCAATGAATAGCATTCTCACGTAGGTGTTCCTCTTGTCCAGGTGGGAAAGGGCAGTGTGGAGTGCGATAGAGATTGCATCATCTGTGGATCTGTTGGGGCGGTATGCAAATTGGAGTGGGTCTAGGGTTTCTGGGATTATGCTGTTGATGTGAGCCATGACCAGTCTTTCAAAGCACTTCATGGCTACAGACGTCAGTGCTACGGGTCGGTAGTCATTTAGGCAGGTTATCTTAGAGTTCTTGGGCACGGGGACTATGGTGGTCTGCTTGAAACATGTTGGTATTACAGACTCAGTCAGGGACATGTTGAAAATGTCAGTGAAGACACTTGCCAGTTGGTCAGCACATGCTTGGAGTACACGTCCTGGTAATCCGTCTGGCCCTGCGGCCTTGTGAATGTTGACCTGCTTAAAAGTCTTACTCACATCGGCTACGGAGAGCGTGATCACATAGTCATCCGGAACAGCTGGTGCTCTCATGCATGCTTCAGTGTTGCTTGCCTGTATTGACTCTTTGCCTGTTTGATGGTTCGTCGGAGGTCATAGCGGGATTTCTTATAAGCGTCCGGGTTAGAGTCTCGTTCCTTGAAAGCGGCAGCTCTACCCTTTAGCTCAGTGCGGATGTTTCCTGTAATCCATGGCTTCTGGTTGGGGTATGTACGTACGGTCACTGTGGGGACGACATCATCGATGCACTTATTGATGAAGCCAGTGACTGATGTGGTGTACTCCTCAATGCTGTCTGAAGAATCCCGGAACATGTTCCAGTCTGTGCTAGCAAAACAGTCCTGTAGCTTAGCATCTGCGTCATCTGACCACTTTTTTATTAACCGAATCACTGGTGCTTCCTGCTTCAGTTTTTGCTCATAAGCAGGAATCAGGAGGATAGAGTTATGGTCAGATTTGCCAAATGGAGGGCGAGGGAGAGCTTTGTATGCGTCTCTGTGTGTGGAGTAAAGGTGGTCTAGAGTTTTTTTCCCTCTGGTTGCACATTTAACATGCTGGTAGAAATTAGGTAGAACGGATTTAAGTTTCCCTGCATTAAAGTCCCCGGCCACTAGGAGCGCTGCATCTGGATGAGCGTTTTCCTGTTGATTAATGGCCTTGTACAACTCATTCAGTGCAATCTTAATGCCAGCATTGGTTTGTGGTGGTAAATAGACAGCTATGAAAAATATAGATGAAAACTCTCTTGGTAAATAGTGTGGTCTACAGCTTATCATACGATACTCTACCTCAGGCGAGCAAAACCTCGAGACTTCCTTAGTATTTGATTTTGTGCACCAGCTGTTGTTTACAAATATACACAGACCGCCACCCCTTGTCTTACCAGAGTCAGCCGTTCTGTCCTGCCGATGTAGCGTATAGCCCGCTAGCTGAATGTTATCATTGTTGTCGTTCAGCCACGACTCCGTGAAACATAAGATATTACAGTTTTTAATGTCCCGTTGGTAGGATAACCGTAATCTTAAATCGTCCATTTTATTCTCAAAAGCTTGAACGTTGGCTAATAGGATTGATGGAAGAGGCAGTTTACTCACTCGCCGTCGGATCCTTACAAGGCACCCGGATCTGCGTCCGCGATATCTCCGTCTCTTCCTCACGCGAATGACGGGGATTTGGGCCTTGTCGGGTGTCTGTATGATATCCTTCGCGGCCGCCTCGTTGAAGAAAAAATCTTCGTCCAATGCGAGGTGAGTAATCGCTGTCCTGATATCCAGAAGCTCTTTTTGGTTATAAGAGACGATGGCAGAAACATTATGTACAAAATAAATTACAAATAACGCGGAAAAACACACATAATAGTACAATTGGTTAGAGGGCTGTAAAACGGCAGCCATCTTCTCCGGCGCTGTTCTGCTTGTGTTGCAATGTTTCATTTATGATTAAATAGAGCTAGTGCACCAATTAGGCAATACAGCAATCTCTCTCTCTCTCTCTCTCTCTCTCTCTCTCTCTCTCTCTCTCTCTCTCTCTCTCTCTTTCTATCGCTCTCTCCTCTCTCTCTCTCTCTCTCTCTCTCTACACACACACAGTAATTAGTCATGCTTCACTGGTGAGGAGCTTATTGGTTATTGGGTACTGCTCCGACTGATAACACAACCTATCACTAGAGTCTGCAGCTTCTCACACACACACCCACACACATGCATGCCTTCCCTTTGGCAAATCTGATCATAACTTGATCCTCCTGATTCCTGCTTACAAGACAAAACTCAAACAGGAAGTACCAGTGACGCGCTCAGTATGTAAGTCAGTGGAGGCTCCTCAGAGGAGGAAGGGGAGAACCATCCTCCTCAGTGAATTTCATAAAAATGGCAGAGGCAGAGCAGTTGCCATACCAGGCGGTGATGCAACCAGTCAGGATGCTCTCGATGGTGCAACTGTATAACTTTTTGAGGATCTGAGGACCCATGCCGAATCTTTTCAGTCTCCTGAGGGGGAATAGGCTTTGTCGTGCCCTCTTCATGACTGTCTTGGTGTGTTTGGACCATGATAGTTTGTTGGTGATGTGGACACCAAGGAACTTGAAGCTCTCAACCTGTTCCACTACAGCCCCGTCGATGAGAATGGGGGCGTGCTCAGTCCTCTTTTTTTTCCTGTTGTCCACAATCATCTCCTTTGTCTTGATCACATTGAGGGAGAGGCTTTTTCCTGGCACCACACGGCCAGGTCTCTGACCTCCTCCCTATAGGCTGTATCATCATTGTCGGTGATCAGGCCTACCACTGTTGTGTCATCGGCAAACTTAATGATGGTGTTGGAGTCATGCCTGGCCATGCAGTCATGGGGCCCCCGTGTTGAGGATCAGCGTGGCAAATGTGTTGTTACCTACCTTTACCACCTGGGGGCGGCCCGTCATGAAGTCCAGGATCCAGTTGCAGAGGGAGGTGTTTAGTCCCAGGGTCCTTAGCTTAGTGTTGAGCTTTGAGGGCACTATGGTGTTGAACGCTGAGCTGTAGTCAATGAATAGCATTCTCACATAGGTAGTCCCGTGTAGCGCAGTTGGTAGAGCATGGCGTTTGCAACGCCAGGGTTGTGGGTTCGTTTCCCACGGGGGACCAGTATGAAAAAAACAAAAAAAACATGTATGCACTCACTAACTGGAAGTCGCTCTGGATAAGAGCGTCTGCTAAATGACGTAAATGTAAATCTTGTCCAGGTGGGAAAGGGCAGTGTGGAGTGCAATGGGTATTGCATCATCTGTGGATCTGTTGGGGCAGTATGCAAATTGCAGTGGGTCTAGGGTTTCTGGGATAATGGTGTTGATGTGAGCCATGACCAGCCTTTCAAAGCACAGCTAGCTTCCATCCTCCTCTTGGTACATTGACTTCAATACAAAACCTAGGAGGCTCAGGGTTCTCACCCCCTTCCATAGACTTATACAGTAATTATGACAACTTCCAGAGGACATCCTCCAACCTATTAGAGCTCTTGCAGCATGAACTGACATGTTGTCCACCCAATCAAAAGGATCAGAGAATTAATCTAGTACTGAAAGCATAAGCTACAGCTAGCTATCACTGCAGTGCATAAAATGTGGTGAGTAGTTGAGTCAGAGAGAAAGAACAGTTTTCAACCAATTAATTTATTCAAAAATGAAGGAGAAGCAAGAGAGAGAGAGATGTCGTTTTTTTTTTTACTTTCAGTTTCACTTACTTAGCTAGCAAATGCATCTGTCTAGTTTAGTTACTCAAAACCCCGGCTCAAACAGAGGGATGCTATGTTAGCTAGCTGGCTATGACTATCCAACACAACACTGGAACTCTTCCAAGTCAAGGTAAGCTTTTGGTTTTATTAATTTATTAACAACGGGGACCGCCGGTGTAACTGCTAAATGATTATACACTGTAACGTTACTGCATGATTGTAGCGGGCTTAGTAACGCATTAGTTATATTAGCTATGTTGATTAAGACGTTACTTTAGCTAATATGGGGACAACAATGTAGGCTGTGTGTAGTGGTTATGACATGGTTTGGCTTGGAAAGGTTTTTTCGCCTGGTCAGATACAGCTGATGTGTTGTTCATTGAAGTCCACAAACGAAGGGAAAAGGTGAGAGGGAATTCAACGTGGCTGCTATGAAAGTGAACTGTGTTTATGTGTCATTCCGCCGATTCTGTTGAAAAACATTTCTTGAATGGAAGAAAACGAAACGGGGATAAAAATACCTGAATTTGTCCAATAGAAACTCTTGGACTAATGATTACACCCTAAATAAGCTAGATGCAGGCAAGAGTGTGCAAGGCGTTATTGAATGTGTCACTGTCTGTCATCTCACATTTTTCTCTCGACCTGTGTGCGACAACGTTGTAAACTTTCATTCATAGGCTAGGTTGTAGCAACCTCATGGGTATAGGAAACATTTGAGTATCATGTAGTAGCCTAAACCTATCAATTTTACATTGAGCTGGGTGAATGGAATACGAATGGCAGTCATCCAACATGCTGTAAAAAAAATGGTCCTCCCTCATCATAAACGGCACTGACCGCCACTGATGTAAGTGGTCCGATGAAGCGAATGCTAAGCTACAGGACTGTTTCACTAGCACAGACTGGAATATGTTCCTGGGATTCATCTGATAACATTGAGGAATTTGCCACATCAGTCACCGCTTCATTAATACTGTAAGTGCATCGACGACGTCGTCCCCACAGTGACCGTACGTACGTATCCCAACCAAAAGCCATGGAATAAAGGCAACATTTGCACTGAGTTAAATGCATGAGCTGCCGCTTTCAAGGAGTGGGACACTAATCCGGACACTTATAAGAAATCCCGCTAAGACCTCCGATGAGCCATCAAACAGGCAAGCGTCAATACAGGATTAAGATCGAATCCTACTACACCAGCTCTGGCGCTCGTTGGATGTGGCAGGGATTGCAAACTATCACGGATTACAAAGGGAAACCCAGCCACAAACTGCCCAGTGACGCGAGCCTACCAGACGAGCTAAATGCCTTCTATGCTCTATTCGAGGCAAGCAACACTGAGTCATGCATGAGAGCAACAGCTCTTCTGAACGACTGTGTGATCTCGCTCTTCGTAGCCAATGTAAAACAGGTTAACATTCATAAGGCCGCGTGGCCAGATTTATTACCAGGACGCATACTCAGAGCATGCACTGATCAATTGGCAAGTGTCTTCACTGGCATTTTCAACCTCTCCCTGACCCTGTCTGTAATACCTATATGTTTCAAGCAGACCACCATAGTCCCTGTGCCCAAGAACGCCAAGGTAACCTGCCTAAATGACTACCGCCCCATAGCACTCACATCTGTACCCATGAAATGCTTTGAAAGGCTGGTCATAGCTCACATCAACACCATCATCCCAGAACCCCTGGACCCACTCCAATTTGCATACTTCAGATTAACAAATGACGCAATCTCTATTGCACTCCACACTGCCCTCTCCCACCTGGATAAGAGGAAAACCTATGAGAGAATGTTGTTCATTGACGACAGCTCAGCGGTCAAAACCATAGTTCCCTCCAAGCTCATCACTAAGTTCAGAACCCTGGGACTGAACACCTCCCTCTGCAACTGGATCCTGGACTTCCTGACGGGCCGCCCTAAGGTGGTAAGGGGAGGCAACAACACATCTGCCACGCTGACCCTCAACATGGGGGCCCCTCAGGAGTGTGTGCTTAGTCCCCTCCTGTAATCCCTGTTTACGCACGACTGCTTGGCCGCGCACAACTCCAACACCATCATTAAGTTTGCTGACGACACGACGGTGGTAGGCCTGATCACCGACAATGATGAGACAGCCTATAGGGAGGAGATCAGTAACCTGGTAGTGTGGTGCCAGGACAACAATCTTTCCCTTAACGTCAGCAAGACAAAGGAGCTGATCGTGGACTACAGGAAACAGAGGGTCGAGCACGCCCCCATCCACATCGACGGGGCTGTAGTAGAGCGGTTCGAAGCTTCAAGTTCCTTCGGTGTCCACATCACTAAGGAATTAACATGGTCCACACACACCAACAGAGTTGCAGGAGGCTGAAAAGATTTGCCATAGGCCCTCAGATCCTCAAAAAGTTATACAGCTGCACCATAGAGAGCATCTTGACTTGCTGCATCACCGCTTGGTATGGCAACTGCTTGGCATCCGACCACAAGGCGCTACAGAGGATAATGCATACATCACTGGGGCCGAGCTCCTTGCCATCCAGGACCTCTATACCAGGCGGTGTGAGAGGAAGGCCCTAAACATTCTCTAAGAATCCAGACACCCAAGTCATAGACTGTTCTCTCTGCTACCGCATGGCAAGCGATACCGATGCACCAAGTCTGGAACCAACAGGACCCTGAACAGCTTCTACCCATAAGCCATAAAACTGCTAAAAAGTTAACCAAATAGCTACCCAGGATATCTGCATTGACCCCCCTTTGCACGAACACACATACCCTGCTGCTACTGCTTACCATCTATCCTGTTGCCACTTTATCCCTACCTACAGTGCATTCGGAAAGTATTCAGACCCCTTGACCTTTTTCCTGACCAAGGCCCTTCTCCCCCAATTGCTCAGTTTGGCGGGGCAGCCAGCACTAGGAAGAGTTTTGGTGGTTTCAAACTTCTTCCATTGAAGAATGATGGAGGCCACTGTGTTCTTGGGGACCTTCAATGCTGCAGAAATGTTTTGGTACCCTTCCCCAGATCTGTGTAGCCACACAATCCTGTCTCAGAGCTCTACGGATAATTCCGTCGACCTCATGGCTTGGTTTTTGCTCTGACATACACTGTCAACTGTGGGACCTTAAATACAGTGGCTTGCGAAAGTATTCACCCCCCGTGGCATTTTTCCTATTTTGTGGATTTTTGGGGGGGTTTGTATAATTTGATTTACACAACATGGCTACCACTTTGAAGATGCAAAATATTTTTTGTGTGTGAAACAAACAAGAAATAAGACAAAAAAACAGAAAACTTGAGCGTGTATATCTATTCACCCCCCCCCCAAAGTCAATACTTTGTAGAGCCACCTTTTGCAGAAATTACAGCTGCAAGTCTTTTGGTGTATGTCTCTATAGCTTGGCACATCTAGCCACTGGGATTTTTGCCCATTCTTCAAGGCAAAAAGGGTCCAGCTCCTTCAAGTTGGATGGATTCCGCTGGTGTACAGCAATCTCTAAGTCATACCACAGATTTTCATTTGGATTGCCACTCCAAGACATTTAAATGTTTCCCCTTAAACCACTCAAGTGTTGCTTTAGCAGTATGCTTAGGGTCATTGTCCTGCTGGAAGGTGAACCTCCGTCCCAGTCTTAAATCTCTGGAAGACTGAAACAGGTTTCCCTGAAGAATTTCCCTGTATTTAGCGCCATCCATCATTCCTTCAATTCTGACCAGTTTCCCAGTCCCTGCGATAAAAAACATCCCCACAGCATGATGCTGCCACCACCAATCTTCACTGTGGGGATGGTGTTCTCGGGGTGATGAGAGGTGTTGGGTTTGTGCCAGACATAGCGTTTTCCTAGATGGCCAAAAAGCTCAATTTTAGTCTCATCTAACCAGAGTACCTTCTTCCATATGTTTGGGGAGTCTCCCACATGGCTTTTGGCGAACACCAAACATGTTTGCTTATTTTCTTTCTTTAAGTAATGGCTTTTTTCTGGCCACTCTTGTCACGACTTCCACCGAGGCTGCCTCCCCTCCTTGTTCGGGCAGGCTTCGGCGTTCGTCGTCACCGGCTTAATAACCACTGTCATCAATCCCATTATCATCACTCCATTTGTCTTGTCCTGTTAATCACACACACCTGGTTCTCATCCCCTCATTAGTCTGTGTATAAGTGTTCCCTCTGTTCCCTTGTCTGTGTGGGTGATTGTTCCATGTGAGAGTAGAGTAGCTCGGTTGAGCTACTCTCTTGTTGTATTGCCGGGGTAGAATTATTTTCCCCTATGCTTGTATATCGTTTGGAGTATTTCCGTACCGTGATTGCCAGGGTAGAGTTTCCCCTGTGTCTATGTTTGTATGTCGCTATCCAGCGCAACTGTGACGGAAAGGAATAAACTCTGTATTCGGTGATTTACCCTCCTGCGCCTGACTCCTTCTATCACACTCATCACAACTCTTCCGTAAAGCCCAGCTCTGTGGAGTGTACGGCTTAAAGTGGTCCTATGGACAGATAATCCAATCTCCGCTGTGGAGCTTTGCAGCTCCTTCAGGGTTATCTTTGATCTCTTTGTTGCCTCTCTGATTAATGCCCTCCTTGCCTGGTCCGTGAGTTTTGGTGGGCGGCCCTCTCTTGGCAGGTTTGTTGTGGTGCCATATTCTTTCAATTTTTTAATAATGGATTTAATGGTGCTCTATGGGATGTTCAAAGTTTTCTGATATTTTTTTATAACCCAACCCTGATCTGTACTTCTCCACAACTTTGTCCCTGACCTGTTTGGGCTCCTTGGTCTTCATGGTGCTGCTTGTTGGTGGTGCCCCTTGCTTAGTGGTGTTGCAGACTCTGGGGCCTTTCAGAACAGGTGTATATATATATTGAGATCATGTGACAGATCATGTGACACTTAGATTGCACAGAACTAACTAATTATGTGACTTCTGAAGGTAATTGGTTGAACCAGATCTTATTTAGGGGCTTCATAGCAAAGGGGGTGAATGTATATGCACGCACCACTTTTCCGTTCTTAATTTTGTAGAATATTTTTTAATAAGTTATTTTTTTCATTTCACTTCACTATTTTGTGTATGTCCATTACATGACATCCAAATAAAAATCAATTTAAATTACAGGTTGTAATGCAACAAAATAGGAAAAAACGCCAAGGGGGATGGATACTTTTGCAAGGCTGAACAAAAATATAAACCCAACATGTAACGTGTTGGTCCTATGTTTCATTGAGCTGAAATAAAAGATCCCAGAAATGTTCTATAAAAACAAAAAGCTTTTCTCTCAAATTTTGTGCACAAATTTGTTTACATCCCTGTTAGTGAGCATTTCTCCTTTAGCAAGATAATCCATCCACCTGACTGGTGTGGCATATTGAGAAGCGGATTATACAGCATGGTCATTACACAGGTGCACCTTGTGCCGGGGACAATAAAAGGCCACTCTAAAATGTTGTCACACAACACAATGCCACATATGTCTCTAGTTTTGAGTGAGCGTGCAATTGGCATGCTGACTGCAGGAATGTCCACCAGAGCTGTTGCCAGAGAATAGACTCCTTTCCAGTACACGACACACTGATGTCATGCACAGATGCGCGCAAGTCTTGGCTACAGTAAGAAAGCCATCGCTATCCGCGCCCATTCAACATAGCCTAGATTTAAGTTTTTATTACTTCTAAACAAAACGTGATATATATAGAGATTTTTGCTGGCGTTCTATAAGAACTCCCCGTGTTCTGCCACCAACTTGCGTGGCAATGTTTGCAATCACAGAAAGGTGGTAGCCGGCTAGTAACAGTGACTAAGGTTCAGGGTTAGGTACTGTCTGATGGCCTTGAGATAGAAGCTGTTTTTCAGTCTCTCGGTCCCAGCTTTGATGCACCTGTACTGACCTCGCCTTCAGGATCATAGCGGAGTGAACAGGCCGAGGTTCGGGTGGCTGAGGTCCTTGATGGTCTTCTTGGCCTTCCTGTGACACCGGGTGCTGTAGATGTCTAGGAGGGCAGGCAGTGTGCCCCCGGTAATGCGTTGGGCAGACTGCACCACCCTCTGGAGAGCCCAGACAGACAGACAGTTCACAGGGACACCATTAGATTAACACAGAGAGATGGAGTGCTAGAGCT
Source organism: Coregonus clupeaformis (assembly GCF_020615455.1). NCBI lineage: Eukaryota > Metazoa > Chordata > Actinopteri > Salmoniformes > Salmonidae > Coregonus > Coregonus clupeaformis. The sequence goes on along the minus strand of NW_025534366.1, from coordinate 192,813 downwards.
GAGAAAGTGATCAGCTGGAGAGAGTTGTAATCAGAGTGACAGACTGAGGGGTTACACAGAGTGTTGACTGTGCACTCTTCATGACATACAATGGAAACTACTTGAACGATGACCTCACATAATGCTGTAGACATGTATTTTAATGATGACGTTGTATAACGGCTGTGTGTGTGTGTGTGTGTCTTTACTAGATGGTAGCCTACAGCTAATGTTGAGTTAAACATTGTGACCATGTCTCCCTCTAAACCACAGATTGTCTGGTGGTGGAAAAACACGTGGCTGATGATATTAACAGATCAAGGATCAGATTAGCGTCCCCAAATTCTAACCTCAACCATTTGGTGTAAAACAACCAAACTGAACTCGGGCAACTTCAACACATTTCGATGACAACAGCCTATAGGGAGGAGGTAAGTGAACTGGCATTGTGGTCCCAGGACTAAACCTCACCCTCAAAGTCAGCAAAACAAAAGAGTTGATTGCTGACTTCAGGAAGCAGGGGAGGGAACATGCTCCGATCCACATCAACGGGACTGCAGTAGAAAGAGTGAGCAGTTCAAATCAAATCAAACTTTATTGGTTTATTTGCTTACTTACAAGCCCTTAACCAACAATGCAGTTCAAGAAAGAGTTAAGAAAATATTTACCAAATAAACTAAAGTAAAAAATAATAAAAAGTAACACAATAAAATAACAATAACGAGGCTATATACAGGGGTACCGGTACCGAGTCAATATGCGGGGGGTACAGGTTAGTCGAGGTAATTTGTACATGTAGGTAGGGGTAAAGTGACTATACATAGATAATAGACAGCGGGTAGCAGCAGTGTAAAAACAAATTGAGGGGGGGTCAATGTAAATAGTCTGGGTGGCCATTTGATTGATTGTCTTATGGCTTGGGAGTAGAAGCTGTTAAGGAGCCTTTTGGTCCCAGACTTGGCGCTCTGGTACCGCCTGCCGTGTGGTAGCAGAGAGAACAGTCCATGACTTGGGTGACTGGAGTCTTTGACAATTTTTTGGGCTTTTCTGTGACACTGACTAGTATACAGGTCCTGGATGGCAGGAAGCTTGGCCCCAGTGATGTACTGGGCCGTACGCCCTACGGTCAGATGCTGAGCAGTTGCTATACCAGGCGGTGATGCAACCGGTCAGGATGCTCTCGATGGTGCAGCTGTATAACGTTTTGAGGATCTGGGGACCCATGCCAAATCATTTCAGTCTCCTGAAGGGGAAAAGGTGTTGTTGTGCCCTCTTCACAACTGTCTTGGTGTGTTTGGACCATGATAGTGTGTTGGAGATGTGGACACCAAGGAACTTGAAGCTCTCAATCCGCTCCACTACAGCCCCGTCGATGTTAATGGGGGCCTGTTCGGCCCGCCTTTTCCTGTAGTCCACGATCAGCTCCTTTCTCTTGTTCACATTGAGGGAGAGGTTGTTGTCCTGGCACCACACTGCCAGGTCTCTGACTTCCTCCCTATAGGCTGTCTCATCGTTGTCGGTGATCAGGCCTACCACTGTTGTTTCGTCAGCAAACTTAATGATGGTGTTGGAGTCGTGTTTGGCCATGCAGTCATAGGTGAACAGGGAGTACAGGAGGGGACTTAGCACGCACCCCTGAGGGGCCCCAGTGTTGAGGATCAGCGTGGCAGACGTGTTGTAGCCTACCCTTACCACCTGGGGGCGGCCCGTCATGAAGTCCAGGATCCAGTTGCAGAGGGAGGTGTTTAGTCCGAGGGTCCTTAGCTTAGTGATGAGCTTTAAGGGCGCTATGGTGTTGAACGCTGAGCTGTAGTCAATGAACAACATTCTCACATAGGTGTTCCTTTTGTCCAGGTGGGAAAGGGCAGTGTGGAGTGCGATTGAGATTGCTTCATCTGTGGATCTGTTGGGGTGGTATGCAAATTGGAGTGGGTCTAGGGTATCCGGGATGATGGTGTTGATGTGAGCCATGACCAGCCTTTCAAAGCACTTCATGGCTACCGATGTGAGTGCTACGGGGCGGTAATCATTTAGGCAGGTTACCTTCGCTTCCTTGGTCTTAGATTAATTTGTATTTTAAGAATAATGACTAAAGGATTTCACCCCAAATACAGTATAAATGTTAGAATTATCATGTAGTGTCAACCCACTAACAGAGGGGGCGGTACTAAACATTCAAGGGTGAAGGGGAAGGCGGAAACTGTTTAGAAAAGCCACCTAAAGGTGGGAGGAGTCAAGTTCAGGAGGTATAAAACAGAGTGTATGTGTTTTTGGCGCTAGAGCTCTCCATGAATAAAAATACAGATAATCCTTGTGGGTTGTGGAACTTGAATCATTGATGATTAAAACCAGAGCCTTACAACCTCTGGTAATGATTCAAGCTTAGGTTGAATTAGAGATAGAAATTCTCGTAACAGTGTGGTCCTTCGAGCCGGAGCTTAATATGTCTTTGTCGTTCTAAGGACACCGAAACCCGTGCACGGGCGGGTGATTGCATCCGTGAAATAGTCCTGGCCTTCAACGTTAAGGTTATAAACAGGCCGGTGATGACTCTGATGAACGATAAAGACGTTAACGAGTTTGAAAAAGCATTTAAATCCAAACTGCAAGGAATAGGTCAGTAATTTTTATTCATGGATTTTGGTGAAATGATTTGAACTTCTATAAGAATAGTGATTCTTGTGGAGGGCAGAAAATAGTTACCAAAATCGCGAAGGAGAATAATTCTGGGAATTATTACTAAACGGAGAGGGTCCGAAATTGACCCTAGGTAAATATCTATTACCAAAATAATCTAGTCCGAAATGACAAGGGGTGAAAGGCCATCACCAATGTAAACTAGTTTTTATTGAGACTGTACTGGGTACAGTGCTACGATAAACAGGGAAAGGGATGATTTTCGTCGTGTGCTATGGATACATTAAACAGGTCAAAAGTCGCGTATATGACTGGGGATTTGCTAGAACTCTGTCTGTTTCATGAAACTAGAGCAGTTACGACCTCTAGGTTACAAATAGGTTTAGCAAATGACTGTATAATGTTGTGTACGTGTGAGACTTGAGAATCCATCAGTATACGTGATCATCATGTGATCATGTTTTGTGTGTACTACCATCTTTAGATTACTGATGGTAATTGAAGGTTAACAAAATGTATAACCAGGAGAAAGAGATTAGCTTATCTCATTGGAATGTTGCTAAGGGGAAGCAGTAGTGAAGTTAGGTCATAAAAGGGAGCTACCAAATTAAGTTGAGCCTGGCTATCTTTGATTGTTGTTTTTCAATTGGGTTTTTCAAATAAAAAAACAACACACCCAGCATGATGTTTATAAAGGGTTGTTATGTTGAATTTAGGGGATTTTCAGCAGTTCATGGGTGGTGTTTACTATGCTGTAGGATGGAACGGTTTGTTGGGGAATATTTGAACCTAAATTAATGGAATAAGCTGCAGTAATCAGAGGAATGTACAATCTAAGGCGAGACAACTATTGCCTAGATCATTGATTTAGCAATAGGATCAGGTAGATAGGGACTAGAGAAAAAAAAATTAGATGAAGAATGATGAGCTTTTTGGTAAGGATAGACTGCTGTAAAGCTTGGGTACTCCATTATGTACTGCATACGGGTAAATTAAGTGATCTTATCTATGGGAAGGCAATGGCAGCCCATGGTAAAATCATTTGGAACTCTAAGGAGGCATACATACATCAGGGATGTTATCCAAATGGTAGAGAGTAAAGAGGGATATGACATTGGTCGTGATTTAAAGATGATGAGGTTTTTTTTGGTGGGCTATTAGATATAACTGGATTAATCACAAACATAGAGGTTTTTATTCTTTGTTGCTAGGCAGAAGACTTAGGTGACCTAAATATGGACTTGTCATGTCCAACAATCAGTCTTCAGGTCAAGCCCGGGAGAGCCGGAGTAGAACAGAGTTTGAACTAAACATAAGTGTTTTTACAAGATAAGAGATTGATTGATTGGATTACTAATTGATTCTGAACTGAATGAAAGTCGAATTTAGCCGCCATAAAGACAAAGGAAGTGGGAGGAGCAATAAAGAAGCAAAAGACAATCTCAAAAATGAAAGGCATGGCAATTGGTTGATAAATTACCTAAGGGATTGTTTAGGTAGGTGGTAATATTGACACATGAGCAGAACTATGTGTCAAGAGGGGGGAGGAGGCTAATTGTAGGATTAAATAATATACGAAGGAGAGAACAAAATACTGTTAAAAAAAACATTTTTTTTAGATACAGTCTAGAAAGAGAATGCAGTCAGAAATTGTTAGATTAATCTGAACATGTGTGAAGATAGTTTATTAACCACACCCGTATGTCAGAGGTTTTGTGCCCCACAGGTGAACTAAAGGAGAAGGTGACCCACTATCTAACCAGGTGACTGGTGAGCATCCAGTCACTAGAAGGATAACTGGAAGCAGGCCTGTTGGGAAGGGCCCTATCAGGTTATGTTGGTCACCGCCTTGGCCATTAGAATAGCAGAGAGAGGAACCTGGGTCCATGTTACCCACTGCAAGAAGGTAAGACCACATACAAGCACCACTTAGCACACACAGAGTTGGAGAGAAGAACTAGACCAAATAGGGTCCGGGGATCACCTCTGTCAACGAAGATCTCCTACCCCGACCTATCATCACTGTAGTGTGTTCTTAGGGTGTGAGTATGGGGTGGTACCAAGCAGAAGGACTAAAGGCAGGAGAGGGTTGGCGGTTTTTGGGAATATGGGTGACCCTGAGCTGCATCATAGTCTCGGCAATAGTCTTGGTATATCAAGATCCACCACCACCTCGCACCAATTACGCTATGGCCTTACCATTATTAAGAAATAAAAGGGGAGCGACCCGACATACTGACCGTCAAGGACGAATGATCTACAAAATAGGAGTCAGAGAAGGGTGGGGAGTAAGATTCAAAATTAGGATCAGGGATCTTATCAGGGCAGATAAGCAAGCAACGTGGGATTATAAAATCCCATTGTATTTATGTTCAGCTCCCTCGGCGGATTGTTCCTGGGCTCAGGTATTTAGACATACTGGGGGACGGAGATATGAAACGGGGGGGGGGCTGGACGTCCAGATGGAGGATAAGAAGGTATAACGACATCCCCACGGAGATGGTAGTAACGATAGTAAAAGTCACTAAAGAGGACATGAAAAGAACTTACTGGGCTTGCGCGGATGAATACGGACGGGATACTTGTCTGAGATTACATTTGATGGAGTCAAAAGATATGGGGGGCACAGGTACTGTCATTAATCCACTAATAGCAATAGACCGAGTAAATCAGTCAAGGGATGACGGAGTCAATTCGACTAACCCGTCCACTATGAAAGATTCCAAGAATGGAACCAAGGGGAAGTGGAGGGGGTCCCTGATGAGAATCTCTGGTTAAAGTGGATGAAGTACACCGCTAGGGCCTTGGGAGAGACCAATTGTTATGCATGCTCCATTGGGCGACCGACAATGTTGACCGCCCCAATGCCAAAGGCAATGTTTCCCTGTGTATTAGACCTGGGGTCCAATCAAAAAGAGCCAAATTGCACAGGGATTGGGCTGGCAAAATTGACATACTCGGCCAGCCCACCTAGATTCACTTTAACTCCTGGCGAATACCAGTGTTACAGACATAGAAATGGCACCCGTAACTTGGGTGATTTTGATGGTTGTAAGGAGATAATTAATGTGACTGATTTAGATAAGGAAGGGAGGGAACAAATTAGGAACCATCCCTCTGACTGATGTGTGGTGGGCATGCACTAACAAAGGGAGCATTCGGCAGACATTACCAGAGGGATGGGTGGGTACTTGTGCACCAGTATTGTTGGTCCAACCTGTAAGAATTAGTCATCAAAGACCAGTGACAGGAAGAATAATCAGGAGAAAAACAAATATAGGTCAGGAAGGAAATAGCCCAATTTAGATAGATGGTATAGGCATCCCCAGGGGTGTTCCAGACGAATACAAAGCTATGAATCAAATATGGGAGGGGTTTACCACAACATTTTTCTGGTGGGTGACAATAAACAAAAATGTGGATTGGATAAATTATATATATTACAACCAACAACGATTTATTGACCAGACTAGAGATGCAGTAAAGGGGATCTCCGAGCGATTATCCGCCATCCCGCTCATAACTTAGTAGAGGTTGGTTCTAGATCAGGCAGAAAGGGCCGGTGTCTATAGAAAGATAAGCCATTGTTGCACATTTATCCCTAACAACACCACACTGGATGGGACAGTCACCAGAGCTCTTACAGAATTAACTGCACTAAGTGAAGGATGAACTGAACTCAGAAGTTAGTACATTGTGGATAGGGTAGTTTGATGAAATATTTGGTAAATGGAAAACCATAGCAGCCACCATCTTAGGAGCGGTCAGTGTTTGTATGGGTATTCTTGTATTATGTGGTTGTTGTCTTGTTTCCTGTGTCCGAGGATTGGTGAGTCTGGCGTTGGTGAAATGCAGTATCTAAACAATGATGAGAGATGGACTGACTCCGGACTCTGACCAGGGGAATGTGAAAAACGATCCTCCAGGCTTGGTGGATGACAAGGATTTGGACCCTGAAAGACCGCAATTGGATGAAATGTTTATTAGTTCTGATGTGATCTCTGAGATTAATCATGCTTGTAAAATACATTTATCCTGAATGTGGGAATATTTAGTCAAAGGGGTGGATTGTTAGATTAATTTGTATTTTAAGAATAATGACTAAAGGATTTCACCCCAAATACAGTATAAATGTTAGAATTATCATGTAGTGTCAACCCACTAACAGAGGGGGCGGTACTAAACATTGAAGGGTGAAGGGGAAGGCGGAAACTGTTTAGAAAAGCCACTTAAAGGTGGGAGGAGTCAAGTTCAGGAGGTATAAAACAGAGTGTATGTGTTTTTGGCGCTAGAGCTCTCCATGAACAAAAATACAGATAATCCTTGTGGGTTGTGGACCTTGAATCATTGATGATTGACCTCTGGTAATGATTCAAGCTTAGGTTGAATTAGAGATAGAAATTCTCGTAACACTTGGGCACAGGGACTATGGTGGTCTGATTGAAACATGTAGGTATTACAGACTCGATCAGGGAGAGGTTGAAAATGTCAGTGAAGACACTTGCCAGTTGGTCCGCGCATGCTTTGAGTACACGTCCTGGTAATCGGTCTGGCCCGCGGCTTTGTGAATGTTGACCTGTTGAAAGGTCTTGCTCACATCGGCTACCGAGAGCGTTGTCACAAAGTCGTCCGGAACAGCTGGTGCTCTCATGCATGCTTCAGTGTTGCTTGCCTCGAAGCGAGCATAAAAGGCATTTAGCTCGTCTGGTAGGCTCCTGTCATTGGGCAGCTCGCAGCTGGGTTTCCCTTTGTAGTCCGTAATAGTTTTCAAGCCCTGCCACATCCGACGAGCGTCAGAGCCGGTGTAGTAGGATTAAATCTTAATCCAGTTTTGACGCTTTGCCTGTTTGATGGTTATTCTGAGGGCATAGCGGGATTTCTTATAGGCGTCCGGATTAGTGTCCCGCTCCTTGAAAGCGTCAGCTCTAGCCTTTAGCTCGATGCGGATGTTGCCTGTAATCCACGGCTTCTCGTTGGGATATGTATACGTATGGTCACTGTAGGGACGATGTCGTTGATGCACTTATTGATGAAGACGATGACTGAGGTGGTATACTCCTCAATGCCATTGGATGAATCCCTGAACATATTCCAGTCTGTGCTAGCATAACAGTCCTGTAGCTCAATTGGCAGAGCATGGCGCTTGCAACGCCAGGGTTGTTGGTTCGATTTCCATGGGGGGCCAGTATGAAAAATGTATGCACTCACTAACTGTAAGTCGCTCTGGATAAGAGCGTCTGCTAAATGACTAAAATGTAAATGTAAAATGTAGCATCCGCGTCATCTGACCACTTCCGTATTGAGCGAGTCACTGGTACTTTAGTTTTTGCTTGTAAGCAGGAATCAGGAGGATAGAATGATGGTCAGATTTGCACCAGGCTATGCACCGGCTTTACGCACTGTGCTGCCAGTGCACCTTCACAGACCAGTATGACACGTGCCTGCTTCTCGCACCAAACCAGTGGTGCGTGTCTCCAGTCCGGCAGGGCCCGTGCCTGCTCCTCGCACCAAACCAGTGGTGCGTGTCTCCAGTCCGGCACAGCCCGTGCCTGCTCCTCGCACCAAACCAGTGGTGCGTGTCTCCAGTCCGTTACGGCCCGTGCCTGCACCTCGCACCAAACCAGTGGTGCGTGTCGCCAGCTCGGTACGTCCCGTGTCTGCTCCTCGCACCAAACCAGTGGTGCGTGTCTCCAGTCCAGTACGGCCCGTACCTGCTCCCCGCACCAAACCAGTGGTGTGTGTCTCCAGCCTGGTACGTCCCGTGCCTATTCCTCGCACCAAACCAGTAGTGCATGTATCCAGTCCGCTACAGCCCGTACCTGCTCCCCGCACTAAACCAGTGGTGCGTGTCGCCAGCCCGGTACGCCCCGTACCTGCCCCCCGCACCAAACCAGTGGTGCGTGTATCCAGTCCGGTACGGCCCGTACCTGCTCCCCGCACCAAACCAGTGGTGCGTGTCGCCAGCCTCGGTACGCCCCGTATCAGCTCCCCGCACCAAACCAGTGGTGCGTGTCACCAGTCCGGTACGGCCCATACCTGCTCCCCGCACCAAACCAGTGGTGCGTGTCACCAGTCCGGTACGGCCCATACCTTCTCCCCGCACCAAACCAGTGGTGCGTGTCTCCAGTCCGGCAGGGCCCGTGCCTGCTCCTCGCACCAGACCAGTGGTGCGTGTCTCCAGTCCGGCACAGCCCGTGCCTGCTCCTCGCACCAAACCAGTGGTGCGTGTCTCCAGTCCGGCACGGCCCGTGCCTGCACCTCGCACCAAACCAGTGGTGCGTGTCGCCAGCTCGGTACGTCCCGTGTCTGCTCCTCGCACCAAACCAGTGGTGCGTGTCTCCAGTCCAGTACGGCCCGTACCTGCTCCCCGCACCAAACCAGTGGTGTGTGTCTCCAGCCTGGTACGTCCCGTGCCTATTCCTCGCACCAAACCAGTAGTGCGTGTATCCAGTCCGCTACGGCCCGTACCTGCTCCCCGCACTAAACCAGTGGTGCGTGTCGCCAGCCCGGTACGCCCCATACCTGCCCCCCGCACCAAACCAGTGGTGCGTGTATCCAGTCCGGTACGGCCCGTACCTGCTCCCCGCACCAAACCAGTGGTGCGTGTCGCCAGCTCGGTACGCCCCGTACCTCCTCCCCGCACCAAACCAGTGGTGCGTGTCACCAGTCCGGTACGGCCCATACCTTCTCCCCGCACCAAACCAGTGGTGCGTGTCGCCAGCCCGGTACGCCCCGTACCTGCTCCCCGCACCAAACCAGTGGTGCGTGTCACCAGTCCGGTACGGCCCATACCTTCTCCCCGCACCAAACCAGTGGTGCGTGTCGCCAGCCCGGTACGCCCCGTACCTGCTCCCCTCACCAAACTAGTGGTGCGTGTATCCAGTCCGGTACGGCCCGTACCTGCTCCTCGCACCAAACCAGTGGTGCGTGTCGCCAGCCTGGTACGCCCCATGCCTGCTCCTCGCACCAAACCAGTGGTGCGTGTCTCCAGTCCGACACGGCCCGTGCCTGTTCCTCGCATCAGACCAGTGGTGCGTGTTCCCAGTCCGGCACAGCCAGTGCCTGCTCCTCGCACCAAACCAGTGGTGCGTGTCTCCAGTCCGGCATGGCCCGTGCCTGCTCCTCGCACCAGACCAGTGGTGCGTGTCCCCAGCCCGGTACAGCTGGTGCCAGAGCAGTCCGCTCCACCAGTGTTCAGTCCAGCTCCGGTCAGCTGCTCCACTCCAGTGCCAGAGCAGTCCGCTCCACCGGTGCCTAGTCCAGCTCCGGTCAGCTGCTCCAGTCCAGAGCCAGAGCATTCCGCTCCACCAGGGTCCAGTTCAGCTCCGGTCAGCGGCTCCACTCCAGAACCAGATGTCAACCCCTCTCCAGGGTCGGGGCCTCCCACACCAGGGTCCAGACAGGGCTTAGTGCATCGCGGGGGGATTGCCGGTCCAGGTCCAGACGTCGGCCCCTCTCCAGGGTCGTGGCCTCCCACACCAGGGTCCAGACAGGGCTTGGTGCATCGTGGGAGGACTGAGACCGGACCAGGGGTGCAACGGGGAGGCAGAAAGGGAGAGGACGTCACGCCCGGAGCCGGAGCCGGAGCCGGAGCCGGAGCTGCCACCGAGGCTAGATGCCCACCCGGACCCTCCCCTGTTAAGCTAGGTTTTGCGGCCGGAGTCCGCACCTTTGGGGGGTACTGTCACGCCCTGACCTTGAAAGCCTGTTATTCTTTAGTTAGGTTGGTCAGGGTGTGAATGCTAGAGGTTATCATGTGAATATCTAGGTATCTATGTGTAGATCTAGATTGTATATTTCTATGTTGGCTGGGTGTGGTTCCCAATCAGAGGCAGCTGTCGATCGTTGTCTCTGATTGGGGATCATACTTAGTTAGCCATTTTGCCTACCTATGTTGTGGGATCTTGACTCTTGTTTGACTCGTTTGTGTGTAGCCATTGTGAGCTTCACGTTACGTTGCTTTTGTTGTTTTGTCGTGTGTTAACTTAGTTAATAAACATGTATTCATTCCACGCTGCACCTTGGTCCAATCCTGTATTCAACGACCGTGACAGTGGGTGTTGTTACTCTTGTCCCCCAATCTCCCCTTCCGCAAAACACGTGTAAATATTGGACTATAAATTGTGCCGTCCTGTATTATACTTATGCTAAAATGTTTATTCTATTCTACTGAGCCATTTACTTTATGTTCGTACTCTTATCTTTTATTATTTCTTATTGTTGTTGCATTGCTGAGAAGGAACCTGCAAGGAAGCATTTAGTTGGATGGTGTATACCATGTGTATCCTGTACAGAGGACTAATAAAACTTGAAATGTGAAACTAGATCAATGCACAATGTCTTTAAAGCTGACACTTTGCCTTCAGGGAGTGTGTGTGTGTGTTATATAATCATAAGTGAATAGCCAAGCATATTAGAGTTGGTACTGAGTGCAATTAAAAGTTTCATGCTTGAGAGCAGAATAGATAATATGACAGGACAAACAATTAAAACAATTATCAACAGGTGGAACTATTGACTTGGGGCCATATTCAAATAACTAGCTCTACTTTCACCTCTCCCAGCCCTGGTGCCTCACACCCACGTGCCCCAAACAAAACACACCAACACACATTCTCACACTCAAATAGCCAGCACAACACGAGGCCACAATCGAAGGAGAGAGGGGGAGTGATCGATTGTGGGAAGATTTCCTCTGTGGCTAAGGTGGAATGTGTGTGTGTGTGTGTGTGTGTGTGTGTGTGTGTGTGTGTGTATTTATGTTTGTGTGTGTGTGTGTGTGTGTGTTTGACCCTGATGTATAAAGTCTGGGCAGGGGTCCTCATCTCTCAGCTGTTTTAATTGTATTAGAAGATAATAATAAAGGTACACACACACACACACACACACACACACACACACACACACACACACACACACACACACACACACACACACACACACACACACACACACACACTGAACGCTGCCCCACTCTACATTCGATTCGTCACTCTAATAGCATTGTCTACATTGGCCACACCTTGGGACCAGCTCAGATGACCGGTCAGCCTATAAATAGATGGTGGAATCCAGCCAGGCTCTCTGGCCATCTTCTGCTTGACCTGACCCTCCTCTCCTCTCTCGCTCCTCTCTTTCCGCTTCTCTCTTCCCTCCCTGGGTTTCTTTCCTTGGTTGATCTCAGTGTGTGAGATGGGGTTCTGACAGTAGCAGTCACAATCTTAATCAATGAGAGTATCGATGTAGCACTCATCTCTGGGTCAATGAATTGGAACCCCGCTCCGACAGAGTCCTTAGAGTGTGTGTGTGTGTGTGTGTGCGCTTGTGTACATGTGTCTGTGCATATCCCAGGTAATAGACAGCACCTTGGCAGTGAACTCTGCCTCCATTCAAAAAAAAATCCATCAGAGACGATTGATTGAAATCCACTGATTTAGAATGTTCTTATTGAATTTCTGTCCAAGGTGAGAGAAAACCTAAATAATGTATTTCAGGACAAGCTTATCCTCAGTGGAGTACTGCCATCATAGTGTGTAGAAATCCAGTGTCATACATTTATATTAACTGATGTCTTATTGAACAAGCAGGGGACATTAAGAAAGTGCCTAGTAGGATACAGTAGCCATAATGATCAGTTTGGGGAGGCAGAATATCTCTAGTCAGCTAAGATCAGAAGGCTAGGTTGTACATTTACATTTTATATTTCCCCACAGGTCCTGCTCTTTGATTCATCAAAGTATTCACAGAAGTTTTACAACATCTCATGCTGTGGGCAAATGGAACACTGGTATTTCAATGAGATACATTATTTACAGCTGAGGGACTAGTAGAAGCTGTAAGAGAGCACTGCAGTGAAAAGGGCAACTTTACCATTTTATGATGTTATGGAGGTGATCTACAGTATCTGGAGAGCAGGGGAAATGTACATGTACCACTTTATAAGAGGAGACTTGGCATGGTCAGACTACCAAGGGACCTCTCATTTTACAGTTTAGTGCATAGTGATGACATCTGATAAGTGCACAAAAGTGCATAAAAGTGCATTGCACTCATCCTAAAATAGCTCTCTGTATATCTGCATTCTCCATTTTGGTGTACACCTTCAAAGCAGCGACACGCCATTGAATTTATCGGGAGTTGACTGTACTCTTATTATACTTAGATGTCAAAGGCTTTGGCAAACAAATGTCCCTTTTCACTGACAGTGCCACCAGGTAAAGTGTCCCTTCTAAGAGGTGAATAACACCCTTCTATACCTCTATAATCCATCATAACCATCAAGAGCCATGCGTCCTCCGAAACATGACCCCGCCAAGCCGCACTGCTTCTTGACACACTGCCCGCTTAACCCGGAAGCCAGCCACACCAATGTGTCGGAGGAAACACCGTACAGCGTGCATGCGCCCGCCACAAGTCAACGTGCATGCGCCCGCCACAAGGAGTCGCTAGAGCGCGATGGGACAAGGACATCCCAGCTGGCCAAACCCTCCCCTAACCCGGACGACACTGGGCCAATTGTGCACCGCCTCAGGGTCTCCCGGTCGCGGCCGGCTGCGACACAGCCCGGGATCGAACCCGAGTCTGTAGTGACGCCTCTAGCACTGCGATGCAGTGCCTTAGACCGCTGCGCCACTAGGGAGGCCCCAGAAGCATTAATTATTGAGCTGGTCGTCCTTGGTCCTCCTGGTCTTGCCAGAGTGGAAACGCATCAGTAGTTTACGGTGGCACCACTACTACAGGTTCTCTATTGAAGCGTAACTTTGGCTCTAAAGTGATTTGTTATATATGACTCAATGCAGCGTTGCTTTGGCTCAGGCGGCTCTCCAAAAGGAAAGTGTGTGATGGACTGTTTCCAAGTAAATAATGGTAAGGAGGCTTAGGCTGGTAAACAGCAGATGATGGTTAAAAGCACTCAGCAGGAGTGTGTCACCTCTCTGTACTCAGAAAATGGGTAATTTCTCTGGTGAGTGTCCATTACTGCTTTCTTCATACTTTCAATGTTAGTGCCCATCATGTAGACAAGACGCTGAGGTCATTTCGCTCTGTGGCCCCCAACGTGAGCTCGGGTGCATCACAATACTCTTAAGTGGTTTCTTCTCCTCGTCTCCTCTCCTTCATCTGCAAGGATGTGAAAGTACTAACCCGTATGACACCTAATGCTCGCTGACCGAATGTCCTCCATGGTAGTAGCCAATGATATCTCGACACATCACACAGGCTTGGGCTTCTCTCCAAGTGCAATGTCTATTGTCTAACATTGGCATGGGCTTAGCAATGGCAACCAGATGCTGACAACACTGGCTTGTCGACGTGTGTGTGTGTGTGTTTGTGTGTGTTTGTGAAGGTCTACGTGTATTTACATGTGTGTCCGTTCAGCTTTTATAGTCTTTTTCTCTCTATTGACACAAGCCGTGGCTGTATCCTGCAGATCAAAGAGCACTTAAAAGACTGGAGGCAAACGTCCACTGAATGTTAAAGTCATGGTTGGGAATGGGGTGCGTGTCATGAATTGAAGTTGTATGGGAATCGTACGGACAATAGGATTCTGTCCCTTTCCCCATCTCTATGGGATTTACATATAGAGCTTTGAAATGCATGAGAGACAGAGGATTTCTATGTGGGAGAACAGTTTTGATCCACAGAAAGCAAGGAAGCGCTGTCTTTGCTATGCAGTGTAGCATGAGGGTGATGTTGAAAGAGAGAGAGAAATGGAGAGAGAGCAAGTGAGATGAGAGAGAGAGAGAGAGAGAGAGAGAGAGAGAGAGAGAGAGAGAGAGAGAGAGAGAGAGAGAGAGAGAGAGAGAGAGAGAGAGAGAGAGAGAGAGAGAGAGAGAGAGAGAGAGAGAGAGAGAGAGAGAGAGAGAGAGAGAGAGAGAGAGAGAGAGACTAAATGGTGGAGTGGTAAATGAATATGGAGAAAATAAAAAATAAACCAGCAATGCTTTATAATTTTTATTACATGGCAGAATCAGACAACTAGGTTAAGTTTCTATTTTAGCTTCCCTAATGTCTTTCCTCTAGCTGGGACAAAAAGTTAATCGCTTCCCAGTTATTATACTCTGGGGGAGAAATAATCATTTTTCTTCTGGAGTGAAATGTGTTTTACACATCTGTAAATGACAGTCAGCTAATATTTATGGAGATGATTGAGGCCCTGGTTGTGCTGGAAGTCTGTATTTAAAGCAGTGGTCTGGAGTCTACACACACAACACACACACACACACACTACACTCTAGACCACAGACAGAGAAGAGACAGAGTGGGGAAAGGAGAGGGAGGGGAGAGGAGGACAGTGTCATCTTTAGTTACGTCTGGACAACTAATTAGACCGTGGTTATATAACCATATCTCTGTGTGTGTTGCTGTGTAAGACAGGCAGTCTTTCAGCATATGTAGAGAACTACATCATGCACTGTGAACATGCAGAAAGCGTGTATTGATGAACAAGCTTTCATCTTGCAGGTAGACTTCAGCTCATAGCAAAAGCTTCAGACTATTGCAGATGAAAGGGTGGTCCTACACTGTGGGGTGTAAAGGACAGCTCCTTTCTGGTCTGCTCACACATCAACACCTCAGGTCACACACACGTTATGAGTCCCAGCAGCACGGAGAAGCCAGAGGCACATGTACAAATACACACACAGTGGTGTAAAGTATTTAAGTAAAAAAATACTTTAAAGTACTACTTAAGTCGTTTTTTGGGGTATCTGTACTTTACTATTTATATTTTTTGACAACTTCTACTTTTACTTCACTACATTCCTGAAGAAAATGATGTACTTTTTACTCCATACATTTTCCCTGACTCCCAAAAGTTCTCGTTACATTTTGCTATGCTTAGCAGGACAGAAAATGGTCCAATTCGCACACTTCTCAAGAGAACATCCCAGGGGAACAGCTTTAATCCCAGAGGTTCTCCCTCCATCTAGTTGGAGCTGTGTGAGGGAACCGGTCGGTAACAGGTCTGTGAGGTCTGGGTACATGGCATGCAAACCATGGGAAAATGGAGCCGCCACACTATGAAACAGGTAAGAACCTGCCTCCTCTTTATGAGTCATTCCATCGAACTACAACCTGTCAAGAGTAATAACTCACCAAATACATACACTACATGACCAAACGTATGTGGACACCTGCTCGTCGAACATCTCATTCCAAAATCATGGGCATTTATATAGATTTGTTCCCCGCTTTGCTGCTATAACAGCCTCCACGCTTCTGGGATGGCTTTCTACTAGATGTTGGAACATTGCTGTGGAGACTTGCTTCCATTCAGCCACAAGAGCATTAGTGAGGTCGGGCACTGATGTTGGGCGATTAGGCCTGGCTCACAGTGGGCGTTCTAATTCATCCCAAAGGTGTTCGATGGGGTTGAGGTCAGGGCTCTATGCAAGCCAGTCAAGTTCTTCCTCACCGATCTCGACAAACCATTTCTGTAGGACCTCGCTTTGTGCACGGGGGCATTGTCATGCTGAAACAGGAAAGGGCCTTCTCCAAATTGTTGCCACAAAGTTTGAAACACAGAATAATCTAGAATGTCATTGTATGCTGTAGCGTTAAAATGTCCCTTCACTGGAACTAAGGGGCCTAGCCCGAACCATGGAAAAACAGCCCCAGACCATTATTCTTCCTCCACCAAACTTTACAGTTGGCACAATGCATTGGAGCATGTAGCGTTCTCCTGGCATTCACCAAAACCAGATTCATCCGTCGGACTGCCAGATGGTGAAGCGTGATTCATCACTCCAGAGAAAGCGTTTCCACTGTTTCAGAGTCCAATGGCTGCAAGCTTAACAGCACTCGAGTCGACACTTGGCATTGCGCATGGTGATCTTCAAATCAAATCAAATTTTATTTTCCACATGCGCCAAATACAACATTACAGTGAAATACTTACTTACAAGCCCTTAACCAACAATGCATAAAAAAAAGTAAAATAGATAAAGTGTTAAGTAAAAAAATAAAAGCAAATAACTAAAGAGCAGCAGTAAAATAAAATAACAGTAGGGGGGCTATATACAGGGGGGTACCGGTGCAGAGTCAATGTGCGGCTAGTCAAGGTAATTGAGGTAATATGTACATGTGGGTAGAGTTAAAGTGACTATGCATAAATAATAAAGAGCGGCAGCAGCGTAAAAGAGGGGGATGGGGTTGGGGTGGGGGGGCAGTGCAAATAGTCCGGGTAGCCATGATTAGCTGTTCAGAAGTCTTATGGCTTGGGGGTAGAAGCTGTTGAGAAGCCTTTTGGACCTAGAAAAAGGCTTTCCACTTCACAATAACAGCCCTTACAGTTGACCGAGGCAGCTCTAACTGACTTGTTGGGAAGGTGGCACCCTATGACGGTGCCGCGTTGAAAGTCACTGAGCTCTTCAGTAAGGCCATTCTACTGCTAATGTTTGTCTATGGAGATTGCATGGCTGTGTGCTCGATTTTATACACATGTCAGCAACAGGTTTGGCTGGAATAGCCGAATCCACTCATTTGAAGGGGTGTCCACATACTTTTATATATATAGTGTACATGTACATACAAAATATCAAAGCAAAGGTCAAATAAATAAGAATCACAGAGCTGAATAATATCCTTGACTCCAATAACGTTTCCCCTCCGAATCTTAATACAATCCTACTGAATGTCCCTGGACAGTCAGTCCCTGGACAGTGGTCAAAGACATGTTAAGAACATGTCTTTGACCACTGCGGACAGTCAATTGCCCTCCAATTTCACTTTGAATCTCATGCATGATAACAAAAGACAGAGAGCTATGATTAGCCATGGTGTGTAGAGAGGCTTTAGTTAAAGGGGGAAATTAGCTCTTAACAAGAGGAGAGAAGAGGGAGCGTGTGTAGGGCGTTTGTACAACTCAGTACCACTGCAGAATGAGTCTATATAATTCCTCCATTTACATAAGGGGTCATAATGAGCGCGCAACTCCATTAATCTTCCCCCAATTTAATTTGTGTTTGTGGTGACAGGATATTTCCTGTAGGAACCGTTATTATTTAACACTGCTGATGAAACAGGCTAGGGCTGAGCAGGCTAATAAGCACTGAGCCTATAGTTTGTTGATGATATGGAGTGACGCTAAATACAAATCAATTAAAAACTAAAAACGTTGTTTTAAATGAGAATAGGCATTGGTCAAATTTTTCCAGTTTACTCCATATTGGCATACATTTCTTCCCTCTGGAAAATCAGCTGTTAATATTAAATAAATAATAACATCTATATTATTTATATTGCCATTTGTCATTATTGTTTACTTTTATTTAACTTTTATTGCTGCATTATAATGTTTTATAATAATGTTGCATAATCACCTTCCGGTGTAAAAACCATGGCAATTTAAAACAAATGTTTTAAGTGAGAATAGGCATTGGTTTGAAGCCGAAAAATAAAGAGCACCACAATGCCTATTCCACCCATGCTCTACCAAGGTTTTCCATCACACAGCTTTGACCTACTACAGTAGCTATGTTGGTATTGTACTTCAAGCTAAATGAAGGCAGGTTGCTTAGGATTCTCAAACAGCCATTGTCAGAAATGGTACAAAAAGGTAGCACATCATTGTTTCTAAATGGACAGAAATATGCACTTTATAGTCTGGTTTTAATCCGACGTCTAAAATCTGAGCTTGGTAGCCGCAAGAAATACTCTTAAAACTCAATTGCGAATGACCCTGTTAAAAAATCCAGAATGTGGTTCTCAGTAACTGACGGATGGCTCATGACGAGAGGCGGGAATTGTGTTGTGTATCTCCAATCAAGTTGATTTGCAAATTTTCATAGAGATTGGTGTCATATTGGCTTAGATTTAATGGTAGGGAGATTTGAATTTAACAGTGAGCTTCAACCAATACTATCATCGCATCTATAATGTCAATGAGTGAAACTAGCTAGGTGAGGAATGGAACTTGATGTCAATAGTATGGAGTGGCAGTAAGAGAGCTTGTGAAAATCAAGGTGGCGCCAACGGAGAAGGGCAACATCTTAAGAGTTCCAACCCAATTTAGCTATAAAGGACTTTTATCGTGTTTATCTTTACTTTTTTTGTACAGAAAGTTCCTACTATTATCACATATGACTGCCAAGCACTTCTGGACATTAGATCGAAAGTTACTAACCTAAGTTTTGACTTCAAATACGACTCAGCTGTTCCACTTTTCATACCCTATTCATTTCGGACCCTATTCATTTGTTCCATGGCTTACCAAAATGCCGTAGGCGTAGACGCAGGACACGAGGTAGAGTCCTGGTGAAATTGAGGCAAATAGAAAACCGAATGGTGCTCCCCTCTGTTCTATTGGCAAATGTCCAGTCACTCGAGAATAAGATGGATGAGCTTCGTTCGAGAGACTCCTATCAGAAAGACTTGAAAAGCTGCAATATTATATATGATGTGCTCAATTGGATTCAGGTCTGGGGAACGGGCGGGCCAGTCCATAGCATCAATGCCCTCCTCTTGCAGGAACTGCTGACACACTCCAGCCACATGAGGTCTAGCATTGTCTTGCATTAGGAGGAACCCAGGGCCAACCGCACCAGCATATGGTCTCACAAGGGGTCTAAGGATCTCATCTCGGTACCTAATGGCAGTCAGGCGAGCACATGGAGGGCTGTGCGGCCCCCCAAAGAAATGCCACCCCACACCATGACTGACCCACCACCAAACCGGTCATGCTGGAGGATGTTGCAGGCAGCAGAACGTTCTCCACGGCGTCTCCAGACTCTGTCACGTCTGTCACATGTGCTCAGTGTGAACCTGCTTTCATCTGTGAAGAGCACAGGGCGCCAGTGGCGAATTTGCCAATCTTGGTGTTCTCTGGCAAATGCCAAACGTCCTGCACGGTGTTGGGCTGTAAGCACAATCCCCACCTGTGGACGTCGGGCCCTCATACCACCCTCATGGAGTCTGTTTCTGTCCGTTTGAGAAGACACATGCACATTTGTGGCCTGCTGGAGGTCATTTTGCAGGGCTCTGGCAGTGCTCCTCCTGCTCCTCCTTGCACAAAGGCGGAGGTAGCAGTCCTGCTGCTGGGTTGTTGCCCTCCTACGGCCTCCTCCACATCTCCTGATGTACTGGCCTGTCTCCTGGTAGCGCCTCCATGCTCTGGACACTACGCTGACAGACACAGCAAACCTTCTTGCCACAGCTCGCATTGATGTGCCATCCTGGATGAGCTGCACTACCTGAGCCACTTGTGTGGGTTATAGACTCTGTCTCATGCTACCACTAGAGTGAAAGCACCGCCAGCATTCAAAAGTGACCAAAACATCAGCCAGGAAGCATAGGAACTGAGAAGTGGTTTGTGGTCACCACCTGCAAAACCAGTCCTTTATTGGGGGTGTCTTGCTAATTGCCTATAATTTCCACCTGTTGTCTATTCCATTTGCACAACAGCATGTGACATTTATTGTCAATCAGTGTTGCTTCCTAAGTGGACAGTTTGATTTCACAGAAGTGTGATTGACTTGGAGTTACATTGTGTTGTTTAAGTGTTCCCTTGATTTTTTTGAGCAGTGTACCAATGATGCGCTCAATATGGAAATGGTCGGATGAAAAAGTAGCATGGCTACAATACCGTTTTGCTATTACAGACTGAGATATGTTCCGGGATTCATCCGATAACATTGAGGAGTTTACCACAACAGTCACAGGCTTCATCAATAAGTGCATGGACGATGTCATCCCCATAGTGACCACAAGAACGTATCCAAACCAAAAACCATGGATTACAGGCAATATCCACGCTGGGCTAACGGCTAGAGCTACCACTTACAAGGAACGGGACACGGACATGGACACATACAAGAAAGCCCACTATGACCTCCTATGAGACATCATGCAAAAAGACAATACACTGAGTTTTCAAAACATTAAGAACACCTTCCTAATATTTAGTTGCACCCCTCTCTTTTGCCCTCAGTACAGCCTCATTTCATCGGGCATAGACTCTACAAGGTGTTGAAAGCATTCCACAGGGATGCTGGCCCATGTTGACTCCAATGCTTCCCACAATTGTGAAGTTGGCTGGATGTCCTTTGGGTGGTGGACTATTCTTGATACACATGGGAAACTGTTGAGTGTGAAAAACCCAGCAGAGTTGCAATTCTACCATACCCCATTCAAAGGCACTTAAATCTTTTGTCTTGCCCATTCACCCTCTGAATAGCACACATACAAAATCCACATATATTAAAATGAAACCGTATATTAAAAACGTAGAAATCAATTAATCCACCATCATTAACACAATGGAAACATCTAATGATTTATTATTGAAATATTGAAATAGCATGGGCGACCGAGAAAAACGAATTGGTACAATTTAAGACCAAGTGACAAACAATAATGCAGGCACTAGGGATGGGGGTGCATGCAGGTCTGGGCCGATGAGATGTAGTCATTGTTTGCATGTGTCTGTAAGTTGTTGTTCGTATGTGTATGTTTGTATTTGGTGTAAAAACATATATACAGTACCAGTCAAAAGTTTGGACACACCTACTCATTCAATGGTTTTCTATAGGAGAAAGAGGGGAGTGCACATCGAAGGGGCTGTTGTGGAGCGGGTCGAGAGCTTCAAGTTCCTTGGCATTCACATCACTAAGGACATAACAGGGTCCACACACACCCGCACAGTCGTGAAGAGGGCGTGGCAGTGCCTCTTCCCCCTCAGGAGGCTGAAAAATTTGGCATGGGCCCTCAGAACCTCAAAAAGTTCTACAGCTGCACCATCGAGAGCATCTTGACTGGCTGCATCACTACTTGGTATGGCAAATTTACCGTTCTTGAACGCAAGGCACTACAGAGGGTGGTGCAGACAACAGCCCAGCTCCCTGCCATCCAGGATCAGACGGTGTCAGAGGAAGGCCTGAAAAATTGCCAAGGACTCCAGCCACCCAAGCCTCAGACTGTTCACTGTACTACCGTCCGGCAAACGGTACCGGAGCATACAGGCTCCGAGACAGCTTCTACCCCCAAGCCATAAGACTGCTAAATAGTCAATTCATGGTACCCGAACTATCTCTGTCTTGCACTGACCCTACACACCCACTAGATTATATACTGAATACACACCACATACACACACAAACTACATTGTCACTCCCAAACAAAACTCACACACACTACATACGCACACACACACACACACACAAACAACACACATACCAACACAACACAAACACACAACACAAACAACACATATATACACATTACACACACTTTTACACTCATTATTTGCTGCTGCTACTCTGTTCTTTATTTTACTCATATAATAATAATATGCCATTTAGCAGACGCTTTTATCCAAAGCGACTTACAGTCATGCGTGCATACATTTTTGTGTATGGGTGGTCCCGGGGATCGAACCCATCTATCCTAGTCACTTTACCATGCCTTCATGTACATACAGTGCATTCAGAAAGTATTCAGACCTCTTGACTTTTTCCACATTTTGTTACGTTACAGCCTTATTCTAAAATTGATTCAATCATTTTTCACCCCTCATCAATCTATACCAATACCTCATAATGACAAAGCAAAAACAGGATTTTTGAAATTTCTGCACCTTTATTAAAAATACAAAACAGAAATATCACATTTACATAAGTATTCAGACCCTTTACTCAGAACTTTGTTGAAGCACCTTTGGCAGTGATTACAGCCTCGAGTCTTCTTGGGTATGACGCTACAAACTTGGCACACCTGTATTTGGGGAGTTTCTCCCATTCCTCTCTGCAGATCCTCTCAAGCTCTGTCAGGTTGGATGGGGAGCATTGCTGCACAGCTATTTTCAGGTCTCTCCAGAGTTGTTAGATCGGGTTCAAGTCCGGGCTCTGGCTGGGCCAAGTCAGAGACTTGTCCCGAAGCCACTCCTGCATTGTCTTGGCTGTTTGCTTAGGGTCGTTGTCCTGTTGGAAGGTGAACTTTTGCCCGAGTCTGAGGTCCTGAACGCTCTGGAGCAGGTTTTCATGAAGGATCTCTCTGTGCTTTGCTCCGTTCATCTTTCCCTTGATCCTGACTAGTCTCTCAGTCCCTGCCGCTGAAAAACATCCCCACAGCACGATGCTGCCACCACCATGCTTCACCGTAGGGATGGTGCCAGGTTTCCTACAGACGTTACACTTGGCATTCAGGCCAAAGAGTTCAATCTTGGTTTCATCAGACCAGAGAATCTTGTTTCTCATGGTCTGAGAGTCTTTAGGTGCCTTTTGGCAAACTCTAAGTGGGCTGTCATGTGCCATTTACTGAGGAGTGGCTTCCGTCTGGCCACTCTACCATAAAGGCCTGATTGGTGGAGTGCTGCAGAAATGGTTGTCCTTTTGGAAGGTTCTCCCTTCTCCACAGAGGAACTCTGGAGCTCTGTCAGAGTGACCATCGGGTTCTTGGTCACCTCCCTGACCAAGGCCCTTCTCCCCCGATTACTCAGTTTGGCCAGGTGGCCAGCTGTAGGACTAGTCTTGGTGGTTCCAAACTTCTTCTATTTAAGAATGATGGAGGCCACTCTGTTCTTGGGAACAGAAGTTTTCGGTACCCTTCCCCAGATCTGTGCCTCGACACAATCCTGCCTCAGAGCTCTATGGACAATTCCTTCGACCTCATGGCTTGGTTTTTGCTCTGACATGCACTGTCAACTGTGGGACGTTATATAGACAGGTGTGTGCCTTTCCAAATCATGTCCAATCAATTGAATTTACCACAGGTGGACTCCAATCAAGTTGTAGAAACATTTCAAGGATGATCAATGGAAACAGGATGCACCTGAGCTCAATTTCGAGTCTCATAGCAAAGGGTCTGAATACTTAAATTTGCAAACATTTCTAAACACCTGTTTTCGCTTTGTCATTATAGGGTATTGTGTGTAGATTGATGAGTGACATTTTTTATTTAATTAATTTCAGCATAAGGCTGTAACGTAGCAAAATTTGGAAAAAGTCAAGGGCTTTGAATACTTCCTGAATGTATCTACCTCAAATACCTCGTCCCGCTGCACATTGATCTGGTACTGGTACTCCCTGGTATATATCTATATCTCCATTCTTGTGTATTTTATTTTATTCCTCGTGTTACTATTATTATTATTATTTATTTTACTCTGGATCGTTGAGAAGGGCTCGTAAGCAAGCATTTCATGGTAAAGTCTACACCAGTTGTATTCGGCGCATATGACAAATACTATTTTATTTTATTTTATTTTATTCCAGTCCTTTTACATTCTACCTTAATAAGCTGGTATCTTCAAGTTGACCAGTTGACCATATTGTAGCGACCATAACCCAACACCTAGAGCCTTCGTCAAGAAGTTTGGACCTTGTGGCGTAACGGTTAAGGTGTTGGCCTGATAGTAGCTGGACCTGGGTTCGAGTCCCAGTTGGGGCTACCCCCTGAATTTACTACAATATATTTGTCACAGTACACTAAATCCAGTGCAATTGTTGCTGCTTCTTCAGTCAAAGAAAAAGGGATCATTCTCTTATCCTCCTTGAGTGCTTGTGTTTGTTCCCAGGTAATATGGGTTGAAGTCTCAGCTCAACATGAAAATAATCATCAGTCGGTAACAGCAGGT
Source organism: Coregonus clupeaformis (assembly GCF_020615455.1). NCBI lineage: Eukaryota > Metazoa > Chordata > Actinopteri > Salmoniformes > Salmonidae > Coregonus > Coregonus clupeaformis. The sequence goes on along the minus strand of NW_025534366.1, from coordinate 168,629 downwards.
CAGTATTCTCAGTCCTGCACAAACCCTTGGCAGTCAAAAGCTGGTTGTCATGTGCTATGGGAAGTGACATGTATTGTTGCATTGTGCTTAAGAGGTGATGACACTGACAGGCAGTGTTATGTGTTGACAATAGGATCTCTCTATGGGGAGATGAGACAGGAGAGGGGATATGGCTTGTGTTGAGCCCAGAAGCAGTGCTTACCTGTACAGATCACCTTCAGGTGAGTCTCTGACTCCGTCTCAAATGTCACCCTGTGTCTCCCAATTGCAGTGCACTACTTTTGACTGAGCCTATGTGGCTGCCAAAGGTAGTGCACTATATATAGGGTGTCATTTGAGATTTGTCCTGAAACTCATGACAACATACTCTAAACTAAAGTATCCTAATCCCAAAACAACTGGCATGCCAAAACACACGCAACACCCCCACTGTAGGGAGTGGGTCAGACTGGAGTTATGTAGAAAGAGGTTCCTTTGTGATATTTGCTGTCTAGGCACTTACATGGTCTCCATGACCAGACTTGACTACTGTAACCGCAAAGTCTCTACTGAGACACACACACACGCCCCTCGATGTGGAAACGATACTGTTTGGCTTACCAAAGTTCCATCATCTTGTCATACAAAGAAAAGAGTGGGGTTATTTGAGTGCGACCAGAGAGCCTACATTCTTCAGGACTGTGTGTGTTTAACACAAACAAAAGGCAGACAGAAAACATACCAATGTCTGGTGATGGACAGATCTATTTGACATGGCTTGTCATACAGTACAAACACTTGCACATACGCACACACACTGGTTTCCTTGGATAGAAAGAAGACTTCTTCACTTATTCGGCACCATACAAATCACACAAACACATCCTAATGTGTGATCAGTGCTTATTTAAACTGCAGCAGTGTGGTTGGCTGCTGTAAATATTTCCACCAACAAGACCATTAGGAAAAGCCAATTACAGTGAGAATGATTAGCAATGTTTCTCTTTTTCGTTCTCTGCTTTCCTCAGCAGCTGTTGGGCCTGCCCTGTCTGATATTAATCATGTTAGAGCCAGATGCTCTATACTCCCGGATTGATTAGGGAGTAATGGCTCAGGGAAGAGCAGTAGCAGTGTGTGTGTGTGCGTGTGCGTGCATGGTGTTATGAATCTGCAAAATGTGCGTGTATAATAATAATAATAATAATATGCCATTCAGCAGACGCTTTTATCCAAAGCGACTTACAGTCATGCGTGCATACATTTTTGTGTATGGGTGGTCCCGGGGATCGAACCCACTACCTTGGCGTTACAAGCGCCGCGCTCTACCAGCTGAGCTACAGAGATAGGAGTTGCCAAGGAATTCACATAGGAATTCTCAATCCGTTGGGAACAGGTTAAAGTGTATTTTAAGTGTTCCAACATTCCCAACCCATATTCCCTCTAGGGCTGTCATTCACTCACCCTTCTGTGGGAATGTTTTCCTCATCAGCCTAGATTAGTATTCAAGCACACTACTCTTCTAGCATTGAACGACAACATACTGGAACACCAAGGTTATCATCTATGGGTGTGATCGTAAATTCAATCTGGGGTGCTGGAGTGCCAGAGCGTTATTAGATTGTCCATTCATAAATTCAGAGCGTTTCGCTCTCGGAGCGTTCAGAGCGCACACTGGACACTCTGGCCGAGGAGTAGGGTTGATCTGAGCCACAACTGCAGTCAAGCACCCAAGTTTCCTTGGATACAAAGAAGACTTTAGCTAACTGATACAAAGAAGACTTTAGCTAACCAACGTTAGCTAACTGGCTAACGTTGGCTAGCTTTCTAGCTACTTCCAGTACAAATGAGAGAACACCTCACTCTGACCATTTTACTCGCCCTAGCAGAGCTGGTTCATAAATTCATCAGTTATTCATCAGAGCATTCGTAAATTCATCAGTTATTCTGCGCTCTGGCACACTCAGACGAGAGTGCTCTGAAATCGGAGTAGATAGCCAAAGCGAATTTACGAATGCACCCTATGTCTCTCTAGGTATAGCTCTATAACCATAGCCATTCTAATTCTATGCCTATAACACCCAAATCATCCACCGTTGGTCGGTTCAGATATGACTGTATTGCAGTGCAATGTGAGTTAAAATACTGCCATGGCCGTTTGAGGAGGCATTTGACTCTGTTCTCATGGTGAGGCTGTGTGCAAATAACAGGGGCGGGATCGGTGTGTGTGTCTGTACTGTAGATAGAGGATGGAGGAATGGAGGGAGATGGGCTACAGGGATAGAGAGAGGGATGGAGATGTAGGGGGAGGTGTAAATTGCCAATCTGCTTTATGGGACTGGCCCCAAAGTAAGCTAGTAGAAATGGAGGAGGAGTGGAGGGGGGTGTTATGGTCTGTGAAGGGGCTAAACTGCCCCATTCCTCTTCTCAAATCAAATCAAAACAGATGGGGCTCATGCTAAACAGGACCGTTTCTTCTCCAGCTTCTCAGGCTAAGAGCCCCATTGATCTAGCATGTCACTTTACAGAGTAGGGAGAGAGAGAAAGGGTTATAGGAGAGATATAAAGTAGTACATTGTGAGTCAAGCCTGATTTTTTTACCTTTATTTAACTAAGCAAGTCAGTTAAGAACAGATTCTTATCTACACCGGCCAAACCCAGATGACACTGGGCCAATTGTGCGCCGCCCAATCACGGCCAGTTGTGATACAGCCTGGAATCGAACCAGGGGGTCTGTAGTGATGCCTCAAGCACTGAGATGCAGTGCCTTAGACCGCTGCGCCACTCGGGAGAGGAGAGGAGAGGAGAGGAGAGGAGAGGAGAGGAGAGGAGAGGAGAGGAGAGGAGAGGAGAGGAGAGGAGAGGAGAGGAGAGGAGAGGAGAGGAGAGGAGAGGAGAGGAGAGGAAAGGAAAGGAAAGGAAAGGAAAGGAAAGGAAAGGAAAGGAAAGGAAAGGAAAGGAAAGGAAAGGAAAGGAAAGGAAAGGAAAGGAAAGGAAAGGAAAGGAAAGGAAAGGAAAGGAAAGGTGGAAGTTGCCTCTAAACATTAAGAAATATCATTGCTTTCACAACTAATTGGGAACATCAGGCTAGCTTCACCATATTCTGTTCTCACCCAGGTTTCTTGAAGAGTGTTGGACGTTCTGCTGCCTCAATGGTTTCCTGTGGTGCCTCTTCATCTGCCACCCGGGACAGTACAGCCCACAGCTACACTCGTTTTCACCCATTACTCACTTTACAGCAGATTCACACCTTCTAAGATGTCATGTTTTATTCATCTCTAGAGATTAGGCGTCTATAAAGACATCAAGCCGTTGCCCTGGGAGACAAACATGGAAATGAAATGATTACGCATCTTAATCAGCCTTGTTATCTCCACTGCCCAGTTATCTTCAGTCCCTAGTAAACACACACACGCACATGTGCGCACACACATGGTGAATAGTGTTCTCTATCAAATGCCCTCTAATCAGTCCACAAACACACACATATGCACATGCACACACACACACGCACATATGCATGTATGGACAGACCATAAACATATCCCTTTTTATGGCTGGGTGGAGATTGATGTTGGTAAGCAATGCCGACAGTATTCGCTGTATCCTGTTTGTGTGTGTCAATCAGGGCCTCTCGCTGCTCCGTCGGTATGCAGGTCTACTAATCCCCCAAGGACAGTGGGAGTGGGAGATAAGGGGCGTGTGTCTATGCATGCTTGCATAGACATACAGTATACCCGCATGCTTGCATAGACATACAGGATACTTCAGGATACTGTCGACATTGCTTACCAACATCAATCTCCACCCATCCATGGAATACTAAAAAGGAATATGTTTATGTGTCTGTACGTGTGTGTGTGTGTGTGTGTGTGTGTGCGTGTGTGTGTGCGTGCATGTGTGTGTGCAGATGTATGTGCATGTATGTGGACAGATTAGAGGGCATTCGATAGAGAACACTATACACCCAGCCAACCTGTGGTTAGGAGACCATGAAGGCCTCCAAAGGTCATCCCAGGGTTCAGTGCTTATCCTGGGGAAGGAACAGAACCAGAGTGGGCCTGGGGCCTGGAGTTCCTGGTGCTCCTCTCCCCTCAGCTGAATTATACATCATAAGGCTCCTGGTTCTCTCCATGGCCCAGGGAAGATTATATCACAACAGCCCATGATATGTGGTCCATCTCTGGCTGTACCCAAGCTCCCCTCTCCCCTCCTCTGACCTTGGTCTGGTTCACTGTTTAGTACAGGACGGAAGAAAGGAAGAAGGAAGGGGTCTGTTATCTCTTATTGTAAATAGTGCTTCTGCAGACCTCTCCTCTGTGTTCATTATTGAAGACATGTTTCTTCTCTCCAACACCACTCTGCCCTCACCCTTTAAAAAACTGAAAAAAACATATTTCTCTCTCTCCCTCACTCTTGTTCCCCCTCTTCTCTCCTGCTCCCTCTCCCCTCTCTTTTTCCTTCTATTTTGTCTCAGGAGTGTGTCCTTGTAAAGAGCACACAGCCTGTCTTCAAACAGAATGTGTGCTTCCACTCACTCTCTCTCTCTCTCTCTCTCTCTCTCTCTCTCTCTCTCTCTCTCTCTCTCTCTCTCTCTCTCTCTCTCTCTCTCTCTCTCTCTCTCTCTCTCTCTCTCTCTCTCTCTCTCTCTCTCTCTCTCTCTCTCTCTCTCTCTCTCTCTCTCTCTCTCTGGCAGCGTGCTGTGGTCTCCTCTCGCAGGTTGTGGGAAAGAATGACTGATTAGGTGGGCTAGCTGCTGGTTTCCCCTCAACTGCCTCTCTGACTGTGTCCAGAGCTCTGACATTTTATGAATTGGGCATTTGCATTGGCACAAGCCTTTAATTTTCACCAGGTGGTTTATGGGTAGCAGACGTCATCGGCTGGCTTGTTTTGAGGCTGTTACTCAAAACAATGACTATGTATGGCATACTTGAGACAAATAGTGTGTGTGACTGCACTCAAGCAGGTGAGGGAATCCTGTCCTGTCTGAGGAGCTCAGCAAGCGTCTTTGTGTGTCAGACCTACAGCTTTCTCTGGATTAATAGACTGAGGAAAGATCAATGTTGAGGGCCAAATGAGCTGGAAAATTAGACACTGAGAAGAAAAGAGAGGTTTTCTGCAATTGATGTCACTTCACACACTTTATACTGTGGCTTTTTAACTCACATTAACCAGTTATCAGGGTAAATTGTATTAGTCATGCACAATTTCACAATGTTCTGCACATTCTTTGTTTTCTTAAATGATAGAAATTGTGCCTGACACTGGCCTGTAGGTTGTTGCAAGTGTAATCTTTGGGAAAATTAGAACCAAAGCCATATTCAGATGCCTTGTAAATATGAAATACAAGGTCCATCTTTTTCAAAGGGAGGAAAAGTCAAACATTCAAATTCGTCTATCGACCCTAAACGTCCTGACCAGCGTCTGAATTTAATTTAACATGTTCTCTCAGTGGTTCCCCTGGTGCCTATAGAATTAATGATTATTAATTATGTATTTTATGAATACAGTTATTCATAGCTGAAGTTACAATCTGCTGAGGTAGCAATCCACCAGCTGGTATTAGACTTGTTGTGTATCCAGCCTTTAGCATGTATTACATATTAGCAGATTAGTGGATCCAAGCCGTCCAGTCCTGGGCCCGTATTCATAAAGCAGTGCTGATCTAGGCTCAGGTCCCCCCTCTCCATGTAATGTTATTCATAAAGATCTAAATGGCAAAACTGATCTTAGATCAGCACTCCTACTCTGAGATGCTTTTAACACTGGCCCTGAGTGTTTGGCAGTAAATCTTGGAAACAAACTGTATGTAAAGCATATTTCAGTCTACATTTAATGTGCAGTTCTTCTTCAACTGTAGGCTCGTCTGTATTTGTGTTGTTGGTGTTTCTCTTACAGCCTAATCTACTCTCCTCTCCACAGTGCAGCTATGGATTTCTCATCACCATTAGTTCATGAGAGGGAGGTGTGTGAGCTCCATGGTTGTGGTGTGTTGAGTCTCAGCTGGCTTGACTACAGTAGCATTGATCTACCTCTGCTGTGGTTCACTGTTGCTGTCACTAGGAGCTCATAACATCTGTGTTCTTAGCCTTCGATGGCCTGCTGCTGTACAGACTACACATACTAGTCAACAGACCTGGGCTCAAATTGTACTTGAAATAATACTTTCTTTGGGCTTGATTGAGCTTGCTTGGCGCAATGGAACCAATGGAATGGTTGTAAAACCCTCCACATGTGTGTGTTCCTGTGAGCTCTGATATGATATCCTCTGTATTTTATTAACTCTCATACAATATTTCTGATAAGCTGGAAGATTGGCTGATCAGGTCTCCTCTCATTAATATTTGTCATATATGCCTGAGTGGTCCAGGAAATTACTTTAGAACTGAAATAATGTAATTACAGTTTTCTGTGTCTGCCGAGGTACGAGCGAAGAATTCAAATTGCATTCCCACCCGAGAGCCAGAAAGTGATGCATTGCTGCATGTATCTACTGTAATGTTTTACTGCTTCTTTGATATCTCGACCCCAAAGATGAATCTACATTATCAGCAGTGTGAGGTATTGTTGTCCGGGAACATAGAAGGGAATCTGTATGGTGAAACTGCTCCAGCAACACAAAGCTTTGTTGTGTTCAGAAGGAATTGTAAATTAAAACCCTGGTTAGACCTCACAGAGAGAAATGAAAAGTACACACACACACACACACACACACACACACACAGACACACACACACAATTATATTGTCACACCCTGGCTCTGGGACTCTATATGTTGAGCCAGGGTGTGTTCATTCTATGTTTTCTGTTTCTATGTTGGGTGTTCTAGGTTGTGTTTTTCTATGTTTGCCTGTGTGACTCCCAATCAGAGGCAACGAGTGTCAGCTGTAGGCTGGTTGTCTCTGATTGGGAGCCATATTTAAACTGTATGTTTTTCCCTTTGGGTTTGTTGGGTTCTTGTTCCGTGTTCGGTCATTGTCACCGTGGACTTCACGAGTCGTGTTTTGTTTTGTTTAGAAACTTTAACTAATTAAAGTCATGTTTGTTTCTCACGCTGCGCCTTGGTCTACTCATTACTACGACGATCGTGACAGAAAAACCCACCATGCAACGACCAAGCAGCGTGTCCAGGGGCAGCTCTTGGGCTGGACATGGGAGGAAGCGCCGGGAGAAGAGACGGTGGAGGCGCGCCGTAGAGAGGAGCTACGGTGTGATCAGGGTCGTCGTCGGACGGTCGTGAGGCAACCCCAGAAAATTTTTAGGGGGGGCACACGGCATGGACGACGGGGCTGACGGAGGAGAAAAGGGGGCGGATCCAGAAGGCCACCAGGCCAGGGGTACACTGCCCTGTACGTCCTGTGCGGATGCCTCACACAGAGTGTGTGAGGGTAGGCATTCAGCCAGGACGGGTGGTGGCCGCTCTTCACTCCAGGCCTCCTATCCGTCTCCACAGCCCGGTTCGGCCTGTCCCTGCTCCACGCACCAAGCCTACGGTGTGCGTCGACAGCCCAGCCCGGCCTGTCCCTGCTCCACGCACCAAGCCTACGGTGTGCGTCGACAGCCCAGCCCGGCCTGTCCCTGCTCCACGCACCAAGCCTACGGTGTGCGTCGACAGCCCAGCCCGGCCTGTCCCTGCTCCACGCACTAAACCTCACGGTGCGCGTCGCCAGCCCGGTCCGGCCTGTTCCTGCCACCCGCACCAAGTCTACGGTGCGCGTCGCCAGCCCGACCCGGCCTGTTCCTGCCACTCGCACCAAACCTACGGTGCGCGTCGCCAGCCCGGTCCGGCCTGTTCCTGCCACCCGCACCAAGTCTACGGTGCGCGTCGCCAGCCCGACCCGGCCTGTTCCTGCCACTCGCACCAAACCTACGGTGCGCGTCGCCAGCCCGGTCCGGCCTGTTCCTGCCACCCGCACCAAGTCTACGGTGCGCGTCGCCAGCCCGGTCCGGCCTGTTCCTGCCACCCGCACCAAGTCTACGGTGCGCGTCGCCAGCCCGACCCGGCCTGTTCCTGCCACTCGCACCAAACCTACGGTGCGCGTCGCCAGCCTGGTCCGGCCTGTTCCTGCCACTCGCACTAAGTCAGGGGTGCGAGAAGTCAGCCTGGTAAGGCCCGTCCCTCTTCCACGCACCAAGCCAGGGGTGCGAGTCGTCAGCCTGGTAAGGCCCGTCCCTCTTCCACGCACCAAGCCAGGGGTGCGAGTCGTCAGCCTGGTAAGGCCCGTTCCTCCTCCACGCACAAAGCCAGGGGTGCGAGTTGTCAGCCTGGTAAGGCCCGTTCCTCCTCCACGCACCAAGCCAGGGGTGCGAGTCGACAGCCTGGTAAGGATCGCTCCTGTCAAGTCCAGTCCTGCTCCAGCCGGCGGGGCCAGACTGGACCAGGGGCACTATGGGGGGTGTATTGGAGGGTGGTGGTCAAGGCCGGAGCCAGAACCGCCGCCGAGGAGGTATGCCCGCCCAGCCCTCCCCTGGTTTGTTTAGTTGAGGCGCGGTCGCAGTCCGCGCCTTTAGGGGGGGGGTACTGTCACACCCTGGCTCTGGGACTCTATATGTTGAGCCAGGGTGTGTTCATTCTATGTGTTCTGTTTCTATGTTGGGTGTTCTAGGTTGTGTTTTTCTATGTTTGCCTGTGTGACTCCCAATCAGAGGCAACGAGTGTCAGCTGTAGGCTGATTGTCTCTGATTGGGAGCCATATTTAAACTGTATGTTTTTCCCTTTGGGTTTGTTGGGTTCTTGTTCCGTGTTCGGTCATTGTCACCGTGGACTTCACGAGTCGTGTTTTGTTTTGTTTAGAAACTTTAACTAATTAAAGTCATGTTTGTTTCTCACGCTGCGCCTTGGTCTACTCATTACTACGACGATCGTGACATATATGAGGATACACACCTCATTATGGGGTATTACCTAACTTAAGTAGCCTAATCATACATTCATAAATATGGTAATTAACATTAAATAAATACCAACCATATTGTCATGTCTTGCTTAAGCAAATAAAATGTGGGTGTTACTCAAGCAAGTGTGGGTGTTACTCAAGCAATTGAAAGTATCTCAGCAGTTGATGTCTCATCGTGTGTCACGACTTCCGCCGAGGCTGCCTCCCCTCCTTGTTCGGGCAGGTTTCGGCGTTCGCCGTCACCGGCTTACTAGCTGCTGCCGATCCATTTATCATCACTCCACTAGTCTTGTCTAATTAATCACACACACCTGGTCCTTATCCCCAATTATTCATTGTATAAGTGTTCCCTCTGCTTCCTTGTCTGTGTGGGTTATTGTTTGTTGTGAGCTGTGTGTAGCTCGGTTGAGCTACCCTTACCTTGTTGTTGCCAGGGTAGATATTTCCCCTGTGCCTGAGTTTTGTTGTCGCATGCTTGCGCAACTGTTTGTCGACGGAATAAACTCTTTGGATGCGTATTACTCTCCTGCGCCTGACTCCTTCTATCACACGCATCACAGAATCACCCACCCGCTATGGAGTCAGCGGGAGAAGAGCGCATGCCTGGAGTTGTGGCACGGGTCCAGGAGCACTCCACGATGCTGGCCAGCTTGGGGGAAGCGATTGATCGGGTTCTTCAGGTCGTCCAACGCCTGGAGAAGAGCAGACCCGATCTGTCGAGACCAGCTGGCTAACCGGATCCAGCCACGTACACCCCAGCACCAGCAGGGATCCAGAAATCCCGACCACGGGCGTTTGAGGGGACAGCGGCGCTGTGCCAGGGATTCCTCCTCCAATTGGAGCTTTACTTCGCCAGCATCAGGCCGGCACCATCGGAGCGGGAGAAGGTGTCCGTCCTCGTTTCCTGCCTCTGTGGGAAAGCCCTGGAGTGGGCCAATGCGGTGTGGAACGAAGGAGGAGCCGCGTTGGAGGACTACAGGGAGTTCGCTCGCCTCTTTCGGGCGGTATTCGACCACCCGCCCGAGGGTCGAGAGGCGGGTGAGCGACTGGTCCACCTGAGGCAGGGGACGAGGACCGCACAGGACTTCGCATTGGAGTTCCGGACGCTGGCAGCGGGGTCCGGGTGGAACGAGCGGGCCCTGATCGACCATTTCCGGAAATGGGCAGACCCCTACCAGGAGCTAGCCTGCCGGGACACCATGTTGTCCTTCGATAAACTGGTAGACATGGCCATTCGGCTGGACAACCTGCTGGCAGCCAGAGGACGTCCTGGTAGGGGTCTGCCCATTTCCACCCAGGAAGACTCGGACCTCGAACCGATGGAGCTGGGTGGAGCCGCCGGCCGAGAGAGCGGAGGATGACAGCGCCAGTGCCACACTGGTGGCGCGAAGGGACATTTCACCACACGTTGTCGTCAACGCTCTTCTGGGTTTGGAGGCGGCAGGCAGGGCACTCTCGCATCACCCCAGGTATCGAACACCCACACTCATTCAGAGCCCTCTGCTGCGCACTGTAAAATACTTGTCTCCTTTCCCGAGCACATGGATGTTTTCCAGTGTAAGGCGCTAGTCGATTCAGGTGCAGCTGGGAACTTTATGGACAGGGCATTCGCACACCGTACAGGCATTCCATTGATTCCCCTATCCATTCCACGCCCCATCAGAGCACTTGATAGTCGACCATTTAGGGTCCGGGTTGGTTAAGGAAGTTACTGCACAAGTCACCATGATTACCCAGGAGACTCATTGTGAGCAGGTTACTTTTTCCATTATTGAGTCTCCTGCTTTCCCTGTGGTATTAGGTATCCCTTGGCTAGCACTCCACAACCCCACCTTCTCATGGCCGCAGAGGGTTCTCACGGGGTGGCCGCGAGAGTGTCAAGGTAGGTGTCTAGGTGTTTCCGTTGGTGCAACCACGGTGGACAGTCCAGACAGTACCTCCACCGTGCGCATTCCCCCTGAATACCTTGATCTGGCGCAAGCATTCTCTAAAACGCAGGCGACTAAATTACCACCTCATCGGGCGGGGGATTGCGCGATAAACCTCCGGGTAGACGCTGTACCTCCCAGGAGTCATATATACCCCCTGTCACAGGCTGAAACGGTGGCTATGGAAACATATATCACCGAGTCCCTGCGCCAGGGGTATTTACGTCCCTCCACTTCAGGATAACTAAATCTTACCGCCTCCTCGAGTTTCTTCTTTGTGAAGAAGAAGGACGGAGGTCTGCGCCCATGCATTGATTATCAACCACTGAACAGGGAGACGATAAGATTTAGTTATCCTCTCCCCCTCATTCCTTCAGTGATTGAATCAATGCATGGGGCGCGCTTCTTCACCAAATTAGATCTCAGGAGTGCGTACAACCTGGTGCGTATCCGAGAGGGAGATGAGTGGAAGACAGCATTCAGCACAACCACGGGGCATTATGAATACCTGGTGATGCCCTATGGTTTGATGAATGCTCCCTCAGTTTTCCAGTCCTTTGTGAACGAGGTGTTTCGGGACATGCTTGGTCGCGGTGTAGTGGTCTACATCGATGACATCTTGGTGTATTCCGCTACGTGCGCCGAGCATGTGTCCCTGGTTCGCAAGGTGCTGGCCCGACTGTTGGAAAATTACCTTTATGCTAAGGCAGAGAAGTGTATGTTTTTCCAGCAGTCCGTCTCCTTCCTTGGATACCGCATTTCCACCTCAGGTGTGGAGATGGAGGGAGATCGCATTTCAGCCGTGCGTAATTGGCCGAGTCCAACCACGGTTAAGGAGGTGCAGCGATTCCTTGGCTTTGCCAACTATTATAGGAGGTTTATCCGGGACTTTGCATGGTCACAGCTCCCATTACCTCCCTGTTGAAGGGTGGGCCGTCCCGGCTCCGCTGGTCTGCTGAGGCTGACCTGGCCTTCAGCAAACTGCGGGGTCTGTTCACCTCTGCCCCAGTACTGGCCCACCCCGATTCATCACTACCATTCGTAGTGGAGGTGGATCACGACTTCCACCGAGGCTGCCTCCCCTCCTTGTTCGGGCAGGTTTCGGTGTTCGTCGTCACTGGCTTACTAGCTGCTGCCGATCCATTTATCATTACTCCACTGGTCTTGTCTAATTAATCACACACGCCTGGTCCTTATCCCCAATTAGTCATTGTATAAGTGTTCCCTCTGCTTCCTTGTCTGTGTGGGTGATTGTTTGTTGTGAGCTGTGTGAAGCTCGGTTCAGCTACCCTTACCTTGTTGTTGCCAGGGTAGATATTTCCCCTGTGCCTGAGTTTTGTTGTCGCATGCTTGCGCCTGACTCCTTCTATCACACGCATCACATCGTGTCTGTGTGTGCTGGGGGCCTTAGCCTCACTAAGTTAATTTGGAGGAACTCAGCGATCCTCTGAACTGAAACTAATTCCCCAATAAGTGGCTGTTATTCAGGGTGAGGGGACAGAGGACTGACTGATAGCGATGCTGCTGGAGGTCTGTGTCAAGTAGGGGGAGAGAGAGAGAGAGAGAGAGAGAGAGAGAGACAGAAATAAAGATAGAAATAAAGATAGAGCTGTATGTTCTATTCAATGGCATTAGCAACCCAGATAGTAACCATACAGAACTGTGTGTGAGATGGAGAGACTAATGTTAAAGGCAGTTCTTTAAACACAGGGTCAGAGTGGTGTGTGGCAAGTTGCAGTGTCTATCTGCTATCTTAGGAGAGCATGAATCAAGTGATTAAATACAGAAAATGATTTGTCCTCATTAGGTCTGTGGTGTGAATGTGTGTGTGTGTGTGTGTGTGTGTGTGTCGGTGTGTGTACACCTCTAGGGCTAACTGGCTGCAAATCAAATCCCTGCACTAATCTCATCAACCGATGTGTTACATGTGACAGATGATCTCAGGGAAGCATGGAGAGTAAAACACAGTAATGACACATTCAAGAGACTAATTACTAATTATAGAATATTACCCTTAATACCCAGGCTGTTATCTAACTGAGTGCTACACGGGCCCAAAGCTGAGATAGTTCATTAGATCCTGCTGAAAGCCTGGCTGGAAGATCAAATGGGTTTCTGGAGACTTACTAACATAGAGAGGAATATGGAGAATCTGTCTTTACCTGAATTAGATACTGTAACATCTAGGATGATTACATCTATTGTATGTATGAAATGTGTCTGATTGATATGACTGTTTATGACCTCTCTTATGACATGTTTTATGACAACGTTACACAGATCTCAGAACTGTGTTGTAGAGGCACTATGTTGAGAATTCGAAGGCAAAAAGGTGATGGCCTCAAGCACAGCTACATGCACACACAAACACGGTCCCAGATCTGTGTTTTTACCTCATGTTGAAAATCCTCTGTATCCCTAAGGCTGTTCTCTGTCGTTTATCCAAGCCCAGTTCACATACACACACACACACACACACACACACACACTCACACACACCAGCTTTGTAGCTCTATCAAAGCATTAACTATCAACATGTTGTATTACCCCCAAGCTTTACAGATGGGTTTCTTCATTTTACTTACTGCGATCAGCGGTCCAAAATCTGATGCATGAATAAAGGATAATGAAGAAATCGCGTGACTTCAAAGGAGTGGTATCAGTTAAAAAGCATTAGACTTGTGGCAACGTGCCTCGCAACCAATTTGTTTACACACGATTCCAACCCCAAGAATTGAGACCGAAAGAAACACATTTGTGGAAAAATTGTGCATCGGGAGAGAGAAAAAATACATTTTGCTTTGGCAAATACAAACCAGGTGTGTTTTGGAGCTATTCAGAACTTGACTCCAATACAGGGAATAGGAAAGGCTTTGGAAGTAAGCCTGCTTCCCCATCCATCCTGTCACTGTGGAGCAGGTGTGTCCCATTTGTGAGTAAGGATAGTCCCACTTCATTGGGTGGTTTGACAGCTGTCTATTATTATTTTAATATTTGTTCGTATTTTTCGATCTTCTCTCATCACTGCGACTCCCCAATGGGCACGGGAGAGGCGAAGGTGGAGTCATGCGTCCTCCGAAACATGATCCGCCTAACCGTGCTCCTTAACACCCGCCAGCCAGCCAGCCAGCCGCACCAATGTGTCGGAGGAAACACTGTTCAGCTGGCGACTGGAGTCACTAGAGTGCGATGAGCCAAGTAAAGCCCCACCGGCCAACCCCTCCCCTAACCCGGACGACGCTGGGCCAATTGTGTGCCGTCCTATGGGACTCCAGGACACGGCCGGTTGTGGCACAGCCCGGGAATGAACCCGGGTCTGTAGTAACACCTCTAGCACTGTGATGCAGTGCCTTAGACCGCTGCGCCACTCGGGAGGCCCCGACAACTGTCTATCTTTATTGGCTAGTTAGGCCAGTCCCCTTAGTGAACGACCCCGCCACAGCCCTGAACTTTGACTTCCCTGATGGATGCCTGCTGTGGCGAGGATAGTAGCGTTTGAGTGTGTGTGCACGCGTGGGGCGTGCGTGTGTGTGCTCTGTGCATATCCCCTTAGTGAACGACCCCGCCACAGCCCTGAACTTTGACTTCCCTGATGGATGCCTGCTGTGGCGAGGATAGTAGCGTGTGAGTGTGTGTGCACGCGTGGGGGGTGCATGTGTGTGCTCTGTGCATATTCGCGTGCCCACGTGTGAGACTGTGTGTGTGTGGGTGTGTGTGTGTGTGTGTGTGTGTGGGTATTCCTCTGGATGAATGGACTGTAGCCGATCTCCGTACACCTGTCTCGTCTCGTGCTATGCCGCCTCTCTATCAATCATGAATCACAGTTATGAGAGACGGTTAGTCATGTTTGGGTTAAACTCAGTACCTGTTCCCGTCAAGAGACCAGACATATGTGCCCACACCTTTCACCTATGTGTTTGTGGGTGTGTGTCTGCCTGTGTTGTCTGTGGTTAGTCAGCTCTAGTGTCTTGACATACAGGTGGCGGGATGATGGGGTGTCATTTTCCTGACCATCACTTCACTCCTTCTCTCTCTCTCTCTCTCTCTCTCTCTCTCTCTCTCTCTCTCTCTCTCTCTCTCTCTCTCTCTCTCTCTCTCTCTCTCTCTCTCTCTCTCTCTCTCTCTCTCTCTCTCTCTCTCTCTCTCTCTCTCTCTCTCTCTCTCTCTCTCTCTCTCTCTCTCTCTCTCTCTCTCTCTCTCTCTCTCTCTCTCTCTCTCTCTCTCTCTCTCTCTCTCTCTCTCTCTCTCTCTCTCTCTCTCTCTCTCTCTCTCTCTCTCTCTCTCTCTCTCTCTCTCTCTCTCTCTCTCTCTCTACATTGAGGGAGGCCAGGAGTGATGGATGCAATCATGGATGGAGAGCGACAGGCAGTTGCAGGAGTGATTTGGTATGCAGAGGCCAACACCCTCTCACACACACACACACACACACACTGGGCCCCTCTCACCTTCAGACCAAGGTAGGATTAGCTTTCCCTCTCTCCCTGTCTCTCTTACTCTCTCTCTTTTCTCTCTCTCTCTCTCTCTCTCTCACACACACACACGCACACACACACACACTGCATCAGGGCCTCAGGTAAGGGACCTCTTAGTGCCAACAGCTGTTTACAGTCAGATAGGTCATGAATATTCCTCAGTTGTGTGACATTTTCTCAGAATCCTCTAAACGGAGATTCATGCTTGTTTACAAAGCGCTTAACATTGAAAAGGTTACGAAATGCACATACTGATTATTTATGGACACAAGGGGCTAAAACAGGGCTAAAACAGGGCTAAAATAGGGGCCATTTTTAACTCAAATATATGAATTAGGTATTTATGAATGAAGGTATTTACTTGAAAATAGATTTTCAGATGCTTTTTTGCGTCTAAACCCTCCCACACGACATAGCAGCCTACTGTACATCTCGTTAACATTCCCCACAGCAACTATTTAATTACAGTACACAATATAATGGCTCCACTTTTTCATGTTATACTTATCACAAATAAAATACTGTCAAATAATGAATTCTTCACCAACTAGTAGAGAGTTTACCATTACCCCATCATGCTCGTATGCACAGTATGTGTTATACAGTATATTCTGTATTCCTTCAGTACTTTTTATATATTTTTTAATTTAACCTTTAATTATACATGTTATTCTCATTGAGATAAAATCTATTTTTCAAGAGGGACCTCTACATCTGGTACTGTCAACACTGAGGTCTGTATGATTTAATGTCTGAGAATCCAAGCCTGAATGCCTGAGTGTATTCCAGTCCAAGACACAGTGTTATATTAGCATGCTGCTCAGGCTGGACCACCGCTCACTGCTCACACATTGAATTAGTGTGTGTGTGTGTGTGCGTGTGTATGTATGTGTCAAGAGCACTAGTACTGCTACACACACACAGACAAACACACACATACACACAGCCTGCAGCTCTTAGATCAGACATGCAGCACAGGGTTCCTCTCTCTCTCTCTCTCTCTCTCTCTCTCTCTCTCTCTCTCTCTCTCTCTCTCTCACTCTCACTCTCACTCTCACACACACAAACACACACACACACTCCTATCCTACGCAAACTGCATTACAATAATCATGTCAATGTCACAGCATTGGTAATCTGAGGGTGTGTGTCAGTGAGAAAAACAAGCCTGTAGAGGAGTAGAAGGCGCTAAACCAACGTGAGACGATGCACCAAAATTCTTTACCCCATTCAACATAAAGTACAGGATATGAATATAATGATGCAGGGCTATGGTTATGGACATCATGCTGCAATGAGGACTATTGTAGGATTTATATGCAGCTAAGAATAGCTATCTGACAATGAGGTGTGTGGGATGATCATCTCTGTCTAGAACTGTATAATATCTCTACTGTGCTTTCACATACACACAGCTTTATATTAAATAGGGGCCAAGGGGATTGAGAGAGTAGGAACTGCTTCTGCTCTCAACATAAATCCTCTGAATGGTGATACAGAGCTACTGTGTAGGAGGTTAGATACACCAGGGAGCTGAAGCATGTATGGACCTTTCACTCAGTGTGTATGTACTCTGGTTACTGTATATACAGTAGAATCACAATGCATACGTACGTAAGCCTGTATTCACCCTCATCATTAGTCTATCTACTCCCGTCTGAAGGAGCATAGCACGCGCACACACACACACACACACACACACACACACACACACACACACACACACACACACACACACACACACACACACATACACACACACACACACACACACTCTACACCAGACAGACAGCAGCCACCTGAAGGCGTTTTGAGGGTTCCTCTTTTAATTTGCCTTGATTTGAGAAGGAGGTTTATATACTACTGACAAACACAGTTCTCGCTTTGATGTTCTCATCTAAGTGTCAGTCACATCCTATTGTGTACAGAGTGTGTGTGGATGATGTGGGAGAATTTTGTCTGTTTGGGTTTCTGCTTGATACAGGGTTCTCCTAGAGTGGGATGAGAGGTGTCTGTGGGTGTGTGCATGCTCATGTGTTTGTTAATATGTGGTTTTCCTGCCGAGCTGGTAGGTGTGTATCCAACTGTCCACCTGTCTATGGGATCTGCATAGCAACATACAGCAGACAATAGACTCGGGTTGCACCAACATCATCTACACACAGTCATTTACCCCTCCCTGTCCTCCCATCTGAAGGATCTGCCCTGCAATTTACCCCTCCTCGCCCTGTGGCACCATGTAATGGACATGTCCCAGCACACAGCACCATGCAATCTACCTCTCATCTCCCGCTTGACTTTGCCTTGGAGAGGAACACACAGACAGAGCTACACTGGGGAATGATGTCCTCTATGACGCAAGCAGTCAAAACAACAGGAATGTCTGGCATTCTCTGTTTAATTATCTGTGTGGATGATCTCAAGCTGTTATGACTAGAGACTAAAGGATATCAGGAGGGTGGGGATGGTGGTAGTGTGTTATGACATCTAAAACGACATAAACTCAGCAAAAAAAGAAACGTCCTCTCACTGTCAACTGCGTTTGTTTTCAGCAAACTTAACATGTGTAAATATTTGTATGAACATAACAACATTCAACAACTGAGACATAAACGGAACAAGTTCCACAGACATGTGACTAACAGAAATTGAAAAATGTTTCCCTGAACAAAAGGGGGGTCAAAATCAAAAGTAACAGTCAGTATCTGGTGTGGCCTCCAGCTGCATTAAGTACTGCAGTGCATCTCCTCCTCATGGACTGCACCAGATTTGCCAGTTCTTGCTGTGAGATGTTACCCCACTCTTCCACCAAGGCACCTGCAAGTTCCCAGACATTTCTGGGGGGAATGGCCCTAGCCCTCACCCTCCGATCCAACAGGTCCCAGACGTGCTCAATGGGATTGAGATCCGGGCTCTTCGCTGGCCATGGCAGAACACTGACATTCCTGTCTTGCAGGAAATCACGCACAGAACGAGCAGTATGGCTGGTGGCATTGTCATGCTGGAGGGTCATGTCAGGATGAGCCTGCAGGAAGGGTACCACATGAGGGAGGAGGATGTCTTCCCTGTAACGCACAGCGTTGAGATTGCCTGCAATGACAACATGCTCAGTCCAATGATGCTGTGACACACCGCTCCAGACCATGATGGACCCTCCACCTCCAAATCGATCCCGCTCCAGAGTACAGGCCTTGGTGTAATGCTCATTCCTTTGACGATAAATGCGAATCCGACCATCACCCTTGGTGAGACAAAACGCGACTCGTCAGTAAAGAGCACTTTTTTGCCAGTGCTGTCTGGTCCAGCGACGGTGGGTTTGTGCCCATCGGCGACATTGTTGCCGGTGATGTCTGGTGAGGACCTGCCTTACAGCAGGCCTACAAGCCCTCAGTCCAGCCTCTCTCAGCCTATTGCGGACAGTCTGAGCACTGATGGAGGGATTGTGCGTTCCTGGTTTAACTCCTGTACCTGTCCCGCAGGTGTGATGTTCGGATGTACCGATCCTGTGCAGGTGTATTTACACGTGGTCTGCCACTGCGAGGACGATCAGCTGTCCGTCCTGTCTCCCTGTAGCGCTGTCTTAGGCGTCTCACAGTACGGACATTGCAATTTATTGCCCTGGCCACATCTGCAGTTCTCATGCCTCCTTGCAGCATGCCTAAGGCACGTTCACACAGATGAGCAGGGACCCTGGGCATCTTACTTTTGGTGTTTTTCAGATTCAGTAGAAAGGCCTCTTTACTGTCCTAAGTATTCATAACTGTGACCTTAATTTTATTTAATTTTAGTCATTTAGCAGACGCTCTTATCCAGAGCGACTTACAGGAGCAATTAGGGTTAAGGACCTTGCTCAAGGGCACATCGACAGATTTTTCACCTAGTCGGCTCGGGGATATGAACCAGCGACCTTTCGATTACTGGCACAACGCTCTTAACCACTAAGCTACCTGCCTACCATCTGTAAGCTGTTAGTGTCTTAACGACCGTTCCACCGGTGCATGTTTATTAATTGTTTATGTTTCATTGAAAAAGCATGGGAAACAGTGTTTAAACCCTTTACAATTAAGATCTGTGAAGTTATTTGGATTTTTACGAATTATCTTTGAAAGACAAGGGTCCTGAAAAAGGGACGTTTCTTTTTTAGCTGAGTTTATAATTCATATGTAATAATCTTGCAACCATCCCTTGGTTTAACCAAGGAGATACAATGAAGAGCCATTGCAGAGAAGCAGAGGAAAATAACATATAATAAATGGTGGAGAATGTATGTTTTTGGTGTGAAAGAGAGGGGATTTAGAATGCGCTATCTCGGTTGTCTTGGAAACTGACTCGCATCCCTGCATTGCCTCGTTTTTCCTAAAAGAGTAAAAGAATGAGAGAGACTGAAACATCCAAGAGCGAAAGAGAGAGCAACAGAGAGAGAGAGAGAGAGAGAGAGAGAGAGAGAGAGAGAGAGAGAGAGAGAGAGAGAGAGAGAGAGAGAGAGAGAGAGAGAGAGAGAGAGAGAGAGAGACTCTGACTGCGGGACACCCCCGGACCTACACATAGAGGACCCCCGCCGAGAGGACCTACATCCAGACCCCAGCACCACCAGCCACATCCCCACCCCCACCCCAACCAATTACCACCCCCCCAAGTCAACCATGCCCACACCCCATTTAGGCCCCCTCGGATCAGACCTATGCCACTCCTACCCACCCATGCCCCTCACTCCCGCAAAGAGGGCCTCAAAATGAAAGTCACACATACGCCCAGGCCGTGAGCAGGCAAACAGGTCCAACCCCCACTCTTACACTAGCCCAAGCCAATGGCATGTACCAGATGCTCAGCAGGCTCTGCTCACAATTACTGGCCTGAGGCCAAACCACACAACCAACAACATTAGACACTTTATGGAACACAAAGCCTTCACTATTTCATCCTGGCCTAAAGAGCAGGAACTTGGACTTCACCAAAGAAATACAGACATTGTCATCCTACAAGAAACATGGTATAAAGGAGACGGACCCACTGTTGCCCTCTAGGTTACAGAGAGCTGGTAGTCCCATCCATCAAACTACCAGGTGTGAAACAGGGAAGTGACTCAGGGGTATGCTAATTTGGTATAGAGCAGACCTAACTCACTCTATTAAATTAATCAAAACAGGAACATTTGGCTAGAAATTCAAAAGGAAATTATCTCAACAGAGAAAAATGTCCTCCTGTGTGCTACCTATATCCCCCCACTAGAATCCCCATACTTTAATGAAGACAGCTTCTCCATCCTGGAGGGGGAAATCAATCATTTCCAGACCCAGGGACATGTACTAGTCTGTGGCGACCTAAATACCAGAACTGGACAAGAACCTGACACCCTCAGCACACAGGGGGACAAACACCTACCTGGAGGTGACAGCATCCCCTCCCCCATATGCCCCACTAGGCACAACTACGACAACATAACCAACAAAAACGGGTCACAGCTCCAGCAGCTCTGTCGCACCCTGGGTATGTACATAGTCAATGGTAGGCTTCGAGGGGACATCTATGGTAGGTAAACCTATAGCTCATCTCTTGGCAGTAGTACTGTAGACTACTTTATCACTGACCTCAACCCAGAGTCTCTCAGAGCATTCACAGTCAGCCCACTGACACCCCTATCAGACCACAGCAAAATCACAGTCTACTTGAACAGAGCAATACTCAATCATTGTCACGATCGTCTAATGAGGGAGACCAAGGCGCAGCGTTGCGGGTGAACATATTTATATTTATTACTAGATCACACGATCAAAACAAAGAACGAAACGTGAAGTCCTTCGATACCAAACCAAAAGGAACAAGAAACCACAAAACACAAAGTGCAAGACAAACAGTTAAATATGGCTCCCAATCAGAGACACCCAGCTGACACTCGTTGCCTCTGATTGGGAGTCACTCAGCCCAACATAGAAAATTAAACATAGACTTACACACCCTGGCTCAACATAACATAGTCCCCAGAGCCAGGGCGTGACAGTACCCCCCCCCAAAGGCGCGGACTCCGGCCGCGCCAAACAACCACAACAGGGGAGGGACCGGGTGGGCACTCCGCCTCGGCGGCGGATCCGGCTCCGGACATGACCCAGGCACGGGTTGTGCTGGACTGACGACGCACACCCCTGGCTTGATGCGTGGAGGAGGAACGGGCCGGACCGGGCTGACGGAGCGCAACCCTGACTTGGTGCGGGGAGCAGGAATGAGCCGGACCGGGCTGACGACGCACACCACTGACCCGGTGCGGGGAGCTTGGACGGGCCGGACCGGGCTGGCGACGCGCACCACAGACTTGGTGCGGAGAGCAGGAACGGGCCGGACAGGGCTGACGACGCACACCACTGGCTTGGTGCGGGAAGCTTGGATGGGCCGGACTGGGCTGGCGACGCGCACCACAGACTTGGTGCGGAGAGCAGGAACGGGCCGTGCCGGACTGACGACGCACACCACTGGCTTGGTGCGGGAAGCTTGGATGGGCCGGACTGGGCTGGCGACGCGCACCACAGACTTGGTGCGGAGAGCAGGAACGGGCCGGGCTGGGCTGTCGACGCACACCGTAGGCTTTGTGCGTGGAGCAGGAACAGGCCGGGCTGGGCTGTCGACACGCACCACTGACTTGGTGGGAATGGCAGGAACAGGCCGGGCTGGGCTGACGACGCGCACCACTGACTTGGTGGGAATGGCAGGAACAGGCCGGGCCGGGCTGACGACGCGCACCACTGACTTGGTGGGAATGGCAGGAACAGGCCGGGCTGGGCTGACGACGCGCACCACTGACTTGGTGGGAATGGCAGGAACAGGCCGGACCGTACTGGGGACACACACCACTGGCCCCACGCAGGGATCAGGAACGGGCTGGACCGGACTGGTAACACACCCCAGTACCTCTCGCCGTGCCTCCACACTTTCCCTCTCCTCTGTGCCCAGTGGCCCCCCTAACCTGGCGGCCTTCTCTGCCAACGCTTTGCACCGCTCTAACCCGTACACCTGCTGGCCCGACGTCGTGAGCCCCCCCCTAAAAATTTCCTGGGGGTCTCTCCTCCCTCTCGCAATCATCTCCTCCCACGTCCATCCTCTCTCCTCGTCCCGCTGCTTGATCCAGTCGAGGTTGCCACGGAGATCTGCCAGCGATGGCTCCTTAACACGCTGCTTGGTCTGGTTAAGGTGGTTTCTTCTGTCACGATCGTCTAATGAGGGAGACCAAGGCGCAGCGTTGCGGGTGAACATATTTATATTTATTACTAGATCACACGATCAAAACAAAGAACGAAACGTGAAGTCCTTCGATACCAAACCAAAAGGAACAAGAAACCACAAAACACAAAGTGCAAGACAAACAGTTAAATATGGCTCCCAATCAGAGACACCCAGCTGACACTCGTTGCCTCTGATTGGGAGTCACTCAGCCCAACATAGAAAATTAAACATAGACTTACACACCCTGGCTCAACATAACATAGTCCCCAGAGCCAGGGCGTGACAATCATGAGGCATCAAAGCCAAAGAAACTGAATAATATTAAGAAATGCTATAGATGGAAGGAAAGTAGTGTCAAAACCTACCAAAAAACTATTAGGCAACAACAAATTCAATCCCTTTTAGACAACTTCCTGGACAAAATGTTCCACTGTAATAGTGAAGGTGTAAACTTGGCAGTAGAAAACCTAAACAGTATATTTGACCTCTCAGCTTCCCTATCAAATCTAAAAATATCTAACAGAAAACCGAAGAAAAGTAACAACAATGACAAATGGTTTGATGAAGAAAACAATGTACTGAGCAAATGTCAAATTGGCTTTTTACCAAATTACCGTACGACAGACCACGTATTAACCCTGCACACCCTAACTGACAAACAAACAAACCAAAACAAAGGCAAAGTCTTCTCATGCTTTGTTGATTTCAAAAAAGCTTTTGACTCAATTTGGCGTGAGGGTCTGCTATACAAATTCATGGAATGTGGGGTTGGGGGAAAAACATACGACATTATAAAATTCATATACACAAACAACAAGTGTTTGGTTAAAATTGGGCCATGAGGTGAGACAGGGATGCAGTTTAAGCCCCACCCTCTTCAACATATATATCAACGAATTGGCAAGGGCACTAGAACAGTCTGCAGCACCCGGCCTCACCCTACTAGAATCTGAAGTCAAATGTCTACTGTTTGCTGATGATCTGGTGCTTCTGTCACCAACCAAGGAGGG
This sequence comes from Coregonus clupeaformis, assembly GCF_020615455.1. Taxonomy (NCBI): domain Eukaryota; kingdom Metazoa; phylum Chordata; class Actinopteri; order Salmoniformes; family Salmonidae; genus Coregonus; species Coregonus clupeaformis. The sequence goes on along the minus strand of NW_025534366.1, from coordinate 145,134 downwards.
CCTACAGCAGCACCTAGATCTTCTGCACAGATTCTGTCAGACCTGGGCCCTGTCAGTAAATCTCATTAAGACAAAAATAATGGTGTTCCAAAAAAGGTCCAGTTGCCAGGACCACAAATACAAATTCCATCTAGACACCATTTCCCTAGAGCACACAAAAAACTATACATACCTCGGCCTAAACATCAGCGCCACAGGTAAATTCCACAAAGCTGTGAACTATCTGAGAGACAAGGCAAGAAGGGCAGAATTCTGTAAAATATCCTCTGTGTACAACGAAAAACACCAAATAATGCATGCAGAGCAGAATTAGGCCGATACCCGCTAATTATCAAAATCCAGAAAAGAGACGTTAAATTCTATAACCACTTAAAAGGAAGCGATTCCCAAACTTTCCATAACAAAGCCATCACCTACAGAGAGATGAACTTGGAGAAGAGTAAGCTGATCCTTGGGCTCTGTTCACAAACACAAACAGACCCCACAGAGCCCCAGCACAACAACACAATTAGACCCAACCAAATCATGATAAAACAAAAATATAATTACTTGACACATTGGAAAGAATTTTTAAAAAAACTGAGCAAACTAGAATGCAATTTGGCCCTAAACAGAGAGTACACAGTGGCAGAATACCTGACCACTGTGACTGACCCAAACTTAAGGAAAGCTTTGACTATGTACAGACTCAGTGAGCATAGCCTTGCTATTGCGAAAGGCCGCCGTAAGCAGACCTGGCTCTCAAGAGAAGACAGGCTATGTGCACACTGCCCACAAAATGAGGTGGAAACTGAGCTGCACTTCCTAACCTCCTGTCAAATGTATGACCATATTAGAGACACATATTTCCCTCAGATTACAGAGATCCACAAAGAATTAGAAAACAAACCCAATTTTGATAAACTCTGTTATCTACTGGGTGAAATACCACAGTGTGCCATCACAGCAGCAAGATTTGTGACCTGTTGCTTCAAGAAAAAGGCAACCAGTGAAGAACAAACACCATTGTAAATACAACCCATATTTATGTTTATTTAATTTCCCATTTGTACTTTAACTATTTGCATATTGTTACAACACTGTATATATACATAATATGACATTTGAAATGTCTTTATTCTTTTGGAACTTCTGAGTGTAATGTTTACTGTTAATATTTATTGTTATTTTCACTTTTGTTTACTATCTACTTCACTTGCTTTGGCAATGTTAACATATGTTTCCCATGCCAATAAAGAATTGAATTGAGAGAGAGAGAGAGAGAGAGAGAGAGAGAGAGAGAGAGAGAGAGAGAGAGAGAGAGAGAGAGAGATTAGAAGATTCATGTGATTTGACAACAGTCAACCAAAGGTGTCTTAAACGTCCTGATGTTTTACGAGACAGTAAAACATATGGCTTCAGTACATCAAAGAAACAACAACAATGACACAGTGGTTCGCCAGCAGCCAAACACTTTGTCGAACAGTAATCCAAGAGATCCTCCTCAAGGGGAGAGAGAGCGAGGGATGAGAAAGAGAGGGAGAGAGTGTAGTCTAGATGCTCCACACAGAGAGCAGAGACACGCACACACTTGCACACACTCATGAACACGCCAGCGCACACACACTGAACTCATGTGAAGTAGAGGGGGTTGAAAGAGTGGAAACGACCCACTCTCTGCGAGCAGAGACAGTGGGTTTGGCTGGAGGAAGACATTGTGTGGAAAACCTTTCCTCTGGGATCACTTACCACCAAAGTGAGAGCAGTTCTTCCTGATTCTGCTGTACAGTAGATACAATACATACAGACTACATACACACTGTGTGAAATGTCCATATCCTACCTCTATACACGACCCAGCCAGCTCCCTGGTGTATCCAGCCTCACACAAAGTGACCCTGCTACTATGACCATGGAGAGGATATGCTTTAAAAGCAGAGTGGTCGTTCCCCGTCTCTCAATCCCCACAGCCCCTATTTCTTACCTCTGGGCCTACATGGAGAGTGTGTGGATGTGTGTGTGTGTGTGCGCGCGCGCGCGCGCGCGTGTGTGTGTGGGGGGTGTGTGTGTGTGTGTGTGTGGGGGGGGGTGTGGGGGTGTGTGTGTGTGTGCATAATGTTTCCTATTCCAAATGTAGGATATTTTATGAACAATGATTTAAGAACTGATTACCAAAAATTTCATGTGGATATTACATTTGCTCTGCTAACACCCTCAAGCTGTCTTGGTGTGAAGCCTAGAATGAAGTCTTTCGCACACACACACGCATACACACACACACACACTTTTCTCTTTTTCCTTTCAGAATACCTGTCATCCCCCCTCCTGTGTCGGCGGTGAACTTGACACTTCCAAAGGAGCAGGACACAGTCAGGAAATGAAGTTTGGGAGTTTTGAAGGGCCTTTTCTCCTCAGTCTCCCATTGAGAGGGCCAGACATGGCTGATTTGGGCTGCTTTCTGACTGGAGCTGCTCTCTCCTCTCCCTCTTTTCTCTCTCCTCTCCCTCCTCTCAACTCACTCTCCTGTCCCTCTCCTTTCCTTTCCTCTTTGTCGCTCTCCTCTCCATCTAGCTGGACCACCCCTCCCTCCCTCCCTCCCCTCCCCTCCCCATAGTTCCGTGCCTGCACCAGTGAGGTGAATAGTCTAGATGGCACCTAAACTATTAATCGCCCCTGTCACTTAGCACCCGCCTCAACCTAGTCCTTTTAACGGGGCTATTGAGATCCCTTCAGAGGGTAGCCATTGGGCTGGGGAGAAAGATGGATGCATCTAAAATGGCACCCTATTCCCTACATGGTGCACTCATTTTGACCACAGCCATATGGGCCTTGGTCGAAAGTAGTGAACTATGTAGGGAAAAGGGTTCCATTTGAAATGCGTACATAAAGTCCCATCCATTTTTTCTCAGCCGGTGGTTGTTCAATGTGCTAATGGCCATGATGGAAGCATGTGTGTCTGTGCACAGTTCTGGTATGAATGAGTACACATGTCTCCTGTCTGGACTGTTCTACTGCTCTACTCTACTTCATAGTGAAGGCTCACCTGTTCTCACGCGAGTTCCTGGTGATAAAAAATACTTAGTTTAAGAGGGAAATATCTTCAGTAGTGTCGTGATCCAATTTTAATTTACTAGTAATGCCATCAGAATTTCTCTCTGGCTTGTGGAAAAAATCACACACTCCATCTTGGCAATAGGAGAAAGTAATGATTTAAAACATGAGCATGGCAGCCAAGGTTACAGAGACATTATTACTCAGCATGGGGGTCTGTGTTTTCACATAGCGGCGTCCTATGCTGAAATCTGGCTGAAACAGGAAACAACACACATTCCCACAGACCTGACTGTGTTCAAATCCTCATACACCTCAGGACTAGAGGAAAGCCCAGAGAGAGAGAAATGAGAACAGTGGTTATAACCTGTCAGTAGTGGTTATTACCTGTCTCAGTAAAGAAAAGCAGCACACTCATGGCTCAGATGCAATACGTTTAATAAACCAACATTTTCGACAGCTATGCTGCATACTTTCATCAGGGTGACCTGTCTGAACCTGTCAGTAGAGGTTAAGACCTGTCACTCTGTCACTATGTCTCAACTCTGTCTCAGTTCAGTCTCAGCCCTGTTTCAGCACCACAGCCAGAGTACTATTGTACAGCCATACTGGCATCTGACAGGAATTCTAATGGAAACATTGGGCTCTCACTCCCAGAGCAGCGCATGTACAAGACAAGGAGATAAAATGAGAACATGAGACGTATTCTTGGACGAGAGAGGAGGAGAAAAAAAAGAGATGGAGTCTGAGTGGACTGCAGATCTGAAAATGTGGCTATGAAAGGGAAGTGAAGGGGATATCTAGTCTGTTGCACAACTGAATGCATTCAACCCGAAATGTGTCTTCCACATTTAACCCAACCCCTCTGAATCAGAGTTCAGCTTTCAGTATGCAGCATCTGGAAAAGGATGGTCAGTGAATTTGATCTTAGGTCTTTTTTAAAATTCCCTTCTCATGGCTAATGTTGGGATGTGGAAAGGGTATGCTGATAACTGGAGTTTTTCAGCAGTGACTGATCTCAGGCAGTGACTGTACCGCGTCCCAAATGGCACCCTTTTCCCTACATAGAGCACTACTTTTGACCAGAGCCCTATGGTCCTTGGTCAAAAGTAGTGCACTATATAGGAAATAGGTTGCCATTTGGGACGTAACCCAGGTGTAATAAAGCCCCAAGCAGCAGGGGTCTGAGACCAGGGAGTCATCTGACTGAAGCTCTATTAGAAGCTGACACGTCTCTTCTCCTAACTGGTGGAACGTTTCTTCTTCTACCTCTCATTTCCCCCTCTTCCTTTCTTCCCTGAAACAGAAGCCCCGGAGATCTGATTTCCCCTGCTCTCTCTCTCTCTCTCTCTCTCTCTCTCTCTCTCTCTCTCTCTCTCTCTCTCTCTCTCTCTCTCTCTCTCTCTCTCTCTCTCTCTCTCTCTCTCTCTCTCTCTCTCTCTCTCTCTCTCTCTCTCCACCCATCAGACTGACTCTTTGACTCTGTGCTAGACAGCTGAGGTATTATATCAGCCTGTATGGGAGGAAAATACCCCAGTAACCTGCCCTTATGCTGGACTTTTAAATGTCCTATGACAAAATAAACTATGATATTCTATATTACAGTTGACATATTTAATACAGCATAAAACTGAGAGCAGCTTGAGATTCAGGCCTTGGGGTTTACTAATGTATATAACATTCTACAACACCGCCACCATACTACTGCACATTGTGGCAGGGGACATCGATTAGTGAGTGTCACACTATGTGAACACAGTCAATCAAATCATTTCATGGGAGAACACACTGCCAAGTGTTGGTATGGCTGCAGGCTGTGTTGCCTTTACATGTTCTGTAATATGTAAGTAATGATGCATAGGAATCGTTGAGCGAGAACAGCCATTGATTGTAGTTGGAGGCGTTTTGTCATTGTGGTGTTGAGATCTGTTTGTGGACCCTGTTTAGTTTTCTCATCATAGGTTTCTTTATATAGGAAGAGAAGCAGCATTTAGGGATGGAAATATGTAGATTGTTGGTATATTATGTATGCTATGAAATGTTCTCTCCATTGAAAACAGAAGAACCATATCGTCAATATAGTTTGTTCTTCATCAAAGAAAATCTTATTTTTTGTGACAGCCTCAGAGCAGACATATGAAAACACACACACACACACACACACACAAACTGACGTTCTTCTCCCTGTAGTGAAACCAGAGTTTAGTGCTTCTATTCACGCACACACTCACACGCAAACACACATGCACACACAATCATCTCCGTAGCGCTGTGAGTAACTCTGAAAATACCATCAAATTGTGTTGCCTGGTGTAATGTTGCTGTTCTGTCTCCTTTCTGTTGTTCACTGGCTTGTTTTCAATCGAGACCAATGCTAGAATGAATACAGCTCCTTTTCCCTCTCTCACTCACTCACTCACTCACTCACTCACTCACTCACTCACTCACTCACTCACTCACTCACTCACTCACTCACTCACTCACTCACTCACTCACTCACTCACTCACTCACTCACTCACTCACTCACTCACTCACTCACTCACTCACTCACTCTCTCTCTCTCTCTCTCTCCCTCCCTCTTTCTCTCCTTTCCTCTTTCCCTCGCTTTAAGGGCATGGTGTATGACTGCAGTGAGCCACAGTTCTCAGTCCCTCTCCAACCTACTTGCAGCACATACACGCACACATACTGTGTTTTGAGACAGTGTCGGCCTATGTGCAGTGCAGCCTCAAACAACACAACACTCAACCCGTATGATTGAGCACGTCTTGCAAATTTAGTTTTGTTATGACCAGAAGCATTCATTTTTTCATTCCGTTCCACTGTTCCGACCAGCAAAATGAAATTCTGAACCGATTCGAACCAAAAGAAAGTAACGGTTTATATCATTTTTTCTGTTCTTTTTTAAACCTCTGAAATCATTTATTTTTTACATTTAATTCAACATTAAATTACTTCAGCAATCAGTATGGATAGAGCAGCTTGCTATGGAGCAGGCAAGCTATTGTTTACTTGCATTGGACAGACAAGTGTAGGACACGAGATGCGACTGAAATTTTGCGGGTGGGGAGAGAGCCAGAGATGGTGGAGGAGGAGGCTTGAAGGGCATCTTGTTATGACATGCATTATCTGAATTAGGCCCACATAATTATACCAACGGAGGAGCGGCTTCTATGAACGATCTTTGAATGTCTTTGAACCTCCAAGACTTGGCTTAAAGACTTTGTACACGAAAAACTCTGGCCCTTTCTACATTTTCAAACAGAAATGGGGTGTGCCTTCGGTGGTTCGTCGATGTGTCATGCTGGTCATGTACACTGCGTCAATCATATCTAGTTCGCTAGCTAAGCTAGCCACTTTAGCTAATCAGGAACTCCTCCAGTATGTGTTGACCTCATTTCACAGGATTTGTTTTTGGATGGAAGCATTAGAGATCAGTAAGAAATGGCACTTCTGTAGCCAAATATCTTATTCATCCTTTTTTTATAAGCATTAAATGACCTGGGATGATGGTGCATTGATCAGTTACAGTGAGGGAAAAAATTATTTGATCCCCTGCTGATTTGTACGTTTGCCCATTGACAAAGAAATGATCAGTCTATAATTTTAATGTTAGGTTTATTTGAACAGTGAGAGACAGAATAACAACAAACGAGCTGAGATTAGGAGCACAGGAGCACACTCTTAAAGGGAGTGCTCCTAATCTCAGTTTGTTACCTGTATAAAAACACCTGTCCACAGAAGCAATCAATCAATCAGATTCCAAACTCTCCACCATGGCCAAGACCAAAGAGCTCTCCAAGGATGTCAGGGACAAGATTGTAGACCTACACAAGGCTGGAATGGGCTACAAGACCATCGCCAAGCAGCTTGGTGAGAAGGTGACAACAGTTGGTGCGATTATTCGCAAATGGAAGAAACACAAAATAACTGTCAATCTCCCTCGGCCTGGGGCTCCATGCAAGATCTCACCTCGTGGAGTTGCAATGATCATGAGAACGGTGAGGAATCAGCCCAGAACTACACGGGAGGATCTTGTCAATGATCTCAAGGCAGCTGGGACCATAGTCACCAAGAAAACAATTGGTAACACACTACGCCGTGAAGGACTGAAATCCTGCAGCGCCCTGCAAGGTCCCCCTGCTCAGGAAAGCACATATACAGTGGGGAAAAAAAAGTATTTAGTCAGCCACCAATTGTGCAAGTTCTCCCACTTAAAAAGATGAGAGAGGCCTGTAATTTTCATCATAGGTACACGTCAACTATGACAGACAAAATGAGAAAAAAATCCAGAAAATCACATTGTAGGATTTTTTATGAATTTATTTGCAAATTATGGTGGAAAATAAGTATTTGGTCAATAACAAAAGTTTTTCAATACTTTGTTATATACCCTTTGTTGGCAATGACACAGGTCAAACGTTTTCTGTAAGTCTTCACAAGGTTTTCACACACTGTTGCTGGTATTTTGGCCCATTCCTCCATGCAGATCTCCTCTAGAGTAGTGATGTTTTGGGGCTGTCGCTGGGCAACACAGACTTTCAACTCCCTCCAAAGATTTTCTATGGGGTTGAGATCAGGAGACTGGCTAGGCCACTCCAGGACCTTGAAATGCTTCTTACGAAGCCACTCCTTCATTGCCCGGGCGGTGTGTTTGGGATCATTGTCATGCTGAAAGACCCAGCCATGTTTCATCTTCAATGCCCTTGCTGATGGAAGGAGGTTTTCACTCAAAATCTCACGATACATGGCCCCATTCATTCGTTCCTTTACACGGATCAGTCGTCCTGGTCCCTTTGCAGAAAAACAGCCCCAAAGCATGATGTTTCCACCCCCATACTTCACAGTAGGTATGGTGTTCTTTGGATGCAACTCAACATTCTTTGTCCTCCAAACACGAGTTGAGTTGAGTTTTTACCAAAAAGTTCTATTTTGGTTTCATCTGACCATATGACATTCTCCCAATCCTCTTCTGGATCATCCAAATGCACTCTAGCAAACTTCAGACAGGCCTGGACATGTACTGGCTTAAGCAGGGGGACACGTCTTGCACTGCAGGATTTGAGTCCCTGGCGGCGTAGTGTGTTACTGATGGTAGGCTTTGTTACTTTGGTCCCAGCTCTCTGCAGGTCATTCACTAGGTCCCCCCGTGTGGTTCTGGGATTTTTGCTCACCGTTCTTGTGATCATTTTGACCCTACGGGGTGAGATCTTGCGTGGAGCCCCAGATCGAGGGAGATTATCAGTGGTTTTGTATGTCTTCCATTTCCTAATAATTGCTCCCACAGTTGATTTCTTCAAACCAAGCTGCTTACCTATTGCAGATTCAGTCTTCCCAGCCTGGTGCAGGTCTACAATTTTGTTTCTGGTGTCCTTTGTCAGCTCTTTGGTCTTGGCCATAGTGGAGTTTGGAGTGTGACTGTTTGAGGTTGTGGACAGGTGTCTTTTATACTGATAACAAGTTCAAACAGATGCCATTAATACAGGTAACGAGTGGAGGACAGAGGAGCCTCTTAAAGAAGAAGTTACAGGTCTGTGAGAGCCAGAAATCTTGCTTGTTTGTAGGTGACCAAATACTTATTTTCCACCATAATTTGCAAATAAATTCATAAAAAATCCTACAATGTGATTTTCTGGAAAAAAAAATCTCAATTTGTCTTTCATAGTTGACGTGTACCTATGATGAAAATTACAGGCCTCTCTTATCTTTTTAAGTGGGAGAACTTGCACAAATAGTGGCTGACTAAATACTTTTTTTCCCCACTGTACATGCCCGTCTGAAGTTTGCCAATGAACATCTGAATGATTCAGAGGAGAACTGGGTGAAAGTGTTGTGGTCAGATGAGACCAAAATGGATCTCTTTGGCATCAACTCAACTCGCCGTGTTTGGAGGAATGCTGCCTATGTCCCCAAGAACACCATCCCCACCGTCAAACATGGAGGTGGAAACATTATGCTTTGGGGGTGTTTTTCTGCTAAGGGGACAGGACAACTTCACCGCATCAAAGGGACGATAGACGGGGCCATGTACTGTCAAATCTTGGGTGAGAACCTCCTTCCCTCAGCCAGGGCATTGAAAATGGGTCGTGGATGGGTATTCCAGCATGACAATGACTCAAAACACATGGCCAAGGCAACAAAGGAGTGGCTCAAGAAGAAGCACATTAAGGTCCTGGAGTGGCCTAGCCAGTCTCCAGACCTTAATCCCATAGAAAATCTGTGGAGGGAGCTGAAGGTTTGAGTTGCCAAACGTCAGCCTCGAAACCTTAATTACTTGGAGAAGATCTGCAAAGAGGAGTGGGACAAAATCCCTCCTGAGATGTGTGCAAACCTGGTGGCCAACTACAAGAAACGTCTGACCTCTGTGATTGCCAACAAGGGTTTTGCCACCAAGTACTAAGTTGTCACGGATTCAGCCGAAGCTGTTCCTCCTCCTTGCTCGGGCAGGCTTCGGCGTTCGACGTCACTGGAGTACTAGCTGCTACCGATCCATGTCTCTATGTTCTACTGGCTTTGTCTGTATTGGTCTCACCTGTTTCCCATTATGTAATTATGTCTTCCCTATTTAACCCTCTGGCTCACACTGTGTGTTGTGCGTGTTTGTTCATGTTTTGGTTGTCGTATGTGAGCGGGTTTGTTCCTCCCTGCGTGGAGGTATCTTCATTAAGTTACCTACGAGTAAAGTACGTTTTTTGATTAGCTCTGTGTCCTGCGCCTGACTTCGTCCTACCGCATTACACTGACACCTTGACATAAGTCATGTTTTGCAGAGGGGTCAAATACTTATTTCCCTCATTAAAATGCAAATCAATTTATAACATTTTTGACATGCGTTTTTCTGGATTTTTTTGTTGTTATTCTGTCTCTCACTGTTCAAATAAACCTACCATTAAAATTATAGACTGATCATATCTTTGTCAGTGGGCAAACATACAAAATCAGCAGGGGATCAAATACTTTTTTCCCTCACTGTATATACTGAACAAAAATATAAATGCAACATGCAACAATTTCTAAGATTTTACTGAGTTACAGTTCATATAAGGAAATCAGCCCCCCTCCCCCAAAAAAGGGCCCTAATCTATGGATTTTACATGACTGGGCAGGGGTGCAGCCATGGGTGGGCTTTGGAGGGCATAGGCCCGCCCACTTCCCAGCCAGGCCCACACACTGGGGAGACAGGCCCAGCCAATACTCCTCATCATCCCCCCTCAGACAAGGTGAAGAAGCCGATTGCACGCTCCCTCAAAACATGAGACATCTGTGGCATTATGTTGTTTGACAAAACTGCACATTTTAAAGTGGGCTTTTATTGTCCATAGCACAAGGTGCACCTGTGTAATGATCATGCTGTTTAATCAGCTTATTGATATGCCACACCTGTCAGGTGGATTAATTATCTTGGCAAAGGATAAATGCTCACTAACAAATTTGTGCACAACATTTGAGAAAAATACGCTTTTTGTGCATATGGAAAATCTTTAGGATTTTTTATTTCAGCTCATGAAACATGGGACCAACACTTTATATGTTGCATTTATATATTTTTTCAGTGTACATTTTAAAGACGTTCTTTTTTTATTTTTGCCCAAACACGACCTTTAACGTTGGACCAGAGCTAGCTAGCTAGTTAGCGGCACCAGAATGAAAATAAAAACACGTCTTACCTTTTTGTAGTCAGTAGGCTACAGTAGCCTATGCTTCGATGAGGAGGGGCAGGTAGCCTGCACATGCACAAACATTGGCAAAGATTTTCAGCTGGCAGGCAGACACTGGAATACGTTTCTGAGTGACAGAGAGGGCTTTGCATAGGCGCTTCGTTGTATTTTTGTGGGCCTGAAAAAAAATGCCCGGAACATAAAACGTTATTAACCGGTTCCCATGCTTTCGTTCCCGGTTCTGATTCTGTTCCTGGAAAAATGTAATTATTTTCCAGTTTTCTGTTCTGTTCCCTGAAACGGTTCCAACCCCTGGTCAAAACATTTACAGGCAGATGGGGTTGCTCACTGCTCATGCTAGCTTTGTCTTGACTATATTCCACAAAGTCACTCACTAACAGATCTGAGAAGTACCACATCAATATCTGATATTGTTGCTCATTAAGCTATATTGTATAGTCTACAATGAACCTTCATCCCCCCTTGAGACCTATCTGTCCTTTACCATGCTGATGTATGTATACTGTATCCCACACACACACACACACACGTTCTTCTCCCTGTAGTGAAGTCAGTGCTTCTCTTCACTTCAGTGGCTCTGTTCAGAATGAGCGCTGTGCTGAGGGAATAAACATACACACACTCATGCACACTCACTCACACACACACACACACAAACACACACACAGTCTTCTATAACTAACCTTGTGGGGACATACAATTCAGTCCCATTCAAATTCCTATTTACCTTAAACCTAAATCTTAACCTAACCCTAACCCTTATCCTAAGCCTAACTCTAACCTTAAACCCCCTAGAAATAGCATTTGACCTACATACACACACACACACACACACATACAGACACACACACACACAAACTCTTGCGCACACTCACACGTGCACACGTGCACGCACACACACACACTCACACACAAGAAGAAAAAAAACACAGAACGGGGAGCAAACAGATCAATTAGCCATCAATGATTCAATGGAGGCCATGTCATTAAAAACACACACACACACACACACACACACACACACACACACACACACACTAACCTGCAGAGTTTTGTTGCTACACTAAAGCTACCCTTAAGAAAAATATAGTTTACTTAACTAAAGTTACTTTGAAATAGTAGTTCACTACATCCAAACTACTTAGTGATAAATGATCATATCTAAATCTGAAAAGTCATAGACTACAAACAAATCACTCTAGAGTCAGATGTAAAGAGAATGTGTCATTTAGCCTATTCAAAACAAAAACTATGTTTCAAGTGAGAATTAGGCAGGTCTGATGCCGAAAAATAATGGACATTCTTGCCTACTTTATTTTATTTTGGCCAAAAAGGTAGTGTGTAGTTCCAGTAGTTAACTACCCTGCTACATGGCAAAAACTTACTGAAAACACTACCAAGATTTGAATTTAGCTCAACTACCACCAAGCTACTGCAAAATGCAGTTAAAGTACAATTTGAACTACATGAAGTTCGCTATTCCCCAACACTGGTATTCACATTTTTTTTTTCTCACCTTTATTTAACCAGGTAAGCCAGTTGAGAACAAGTTCTCATTTACAACTGCGACCTGGCCAAGATAAAGCAAAGCAGTGCGATAAAAACAACAGCACAGAGTTACATATGGGGTAAACAAAACAAAAAGTCAAAAATACAACAGAAAATATATATACAGTGTGTGCGAATGTAGTAAGTTATGGAGGTAAGGCAATAAATAGGCCATAGTGCAAAATAATTACAATTTCGTATTAACACTGGAATGATAGATGTGCAAAAGATGATGTGCAAATAGAGATACTGGGGTGCAAATTAGCAAAATAAATAACAATATGGGGATGAGGTAGTTGGGTGGGCTAATTTCAGAATGGCTGTGTACAGGTGCAGTGATCGGTAAGCTGCTCTGACAACTGATGCTTAAAGTTAG